>NW_026570392.1:0-209919 GCF_019649055.1 Paramacrobiotus metropolitanus | reverse complement strand
AATCAATAAACTGCGCACCGGACTGGTTCAGAGTTTCATTTTCATTAAGTTGCAAACAAAGCGTAGTTCGGTGTAAAATGAAAATAACGAACAATTTACCCCACAGTGCTGAAAGACGCGCTTTGTGCAGAATCAGTGGTAGCAATTTATTCGTTATTGTAATATGAGCCTCGGACTCCTGATCAGTTTCCACGTTTTTTAATCCTACATTTTTTACTAATTTACAACAGCTGAACTTTTGTAATATGTATTTAAGTAAGTAAGAAAGTTTTGTCATATTAATAAGTAATTTTCGAAATATCGATTACATAGCCTACCGGCAAAATTCGTCGGCCAACACTCGATATGGCGCGTAGTCTTCGTTGGTGGCTGGCCAGGGAAGGTTGCGTAGATCATCCTGACTCTGAGAACTCCACTTGTAGTCGCTCTGGGTACACGATTCGCGCAACTCGGTACATGTTTCCGCCAAGGCAGTCGCTGCCAAGACGATCACCATTGCGCACCAACAGATCATTTTGCTGGTTTCGATATGCGGTGCAACAATGCTTCTTATTTAGTACTTATTCAGTGCTTACTATTCCGCGCTTCTTATTCAGTTATTTAAAAATCTTAAAGCACGTTTAACGCTGATGCTTAAACGCTCTGTGGGTTACTGACAAAAATAACCCGCAATCACCGGCTAGCAAGTGAGCGGCAACACTATGATTTTGTATTTTAATGTAATCGAATTCGGGACTTTGTCTTCGCGCTACAATGATTGCAATGATGATGGCAGAAAGATGCGCTTCCATGATAACGCTAAATGGCGAGATCTTATCGGTGGACGCGTGCTTAACCTTGTGTGAAAGTTGTTACTGGTATTCAACAGGCAATAATGCCTGATACTAGAATAGTACTACTCTGTATTAATGTTTCAGTGATGGATACAGTGTCCATTAAAGGGCACTAAAGGAGAGAAATTCACTACTTCAACCGCGGTTAATCTCTCACATTGTACGAAACTTCACACGGCTGACACAATTGTAAAATAGCTTCACACGGAAAAAAATTATATTTGCTTATATTTACAATAAACGTATCATATATGCATCTGTTTTGCTGAAATTCGCAATCGACAAATTCTCGAATAAAATGTATAAAAGCATTATAATTTTATGTAACGCTGCCTGGTGACCGTGTCACCTAGCAAAGGACATGCATTTTTTCACGTATGTGACGGAACATCGTACTGGAAAAAATCTACAGACGCTCCTGCGTTTTAAAAAATTTTACAGACGCTTCTGCTTGCATGCAGTTTTAATATGAACGCTTTAAAAACTGATCAGAAAGTACGCCAGCGATTTATGCTGCATTTAAGAGCTGTTACATTTTACTGAACTATGAGTCAAAATCAACCAATTTGGATTTGCCAGTAGGAAGATACTCTAATGATAACGGCAGGTTCGGAAAAAAATGTTTTTAAACACGCCTCGAAAAATGTGAGAAATGTCCGTGCACCATACGTACGACAGACGCCAAAAAATGGTATCTGAACGAGGATTTCGCCTATTTCGAGGATCGGTTTGATCTGCACAAATATGGCGGCGTTTATTCTCACATTCTCTTTTACGACAATAAACTATTCGTATGTCCTTTGGACTAATAATGGTGTTGTTAACGTCGGCATTGTTTTAAAATCAAAATCTACTCGGCATTTGCAAGGTCATTTTAGGAAATACAGAAAGCGGCATGTTGTGCTCGGTAGCCATCGCGCATAGCTTCCACCGCGTCCGACCCGCAAACGCTGGACAGCGTCGCGTTGAGCGGACCTTCCAGTCGCTCCACGTACGTGCGCAGGCCTCTACACAATTAATAAGTACGTAGTAAGTATACGTACAAATACTTGGTTTATAAATACGCAAATAGTAGACTGCAAAAGAAAAACGCTTAGGTCGGCAACACTTACTCGCAGACCGCACTCTTCACATCGGTGACATTGCGCTGGGACGCCGCCTCCTCCGACCCATGGTGCAACTGGAACTCTACATCGCGTGTTAGTCGGTCACAGTAGCGTTCAGCGCGGGTATACCGCAGCGGATTAATGTCATACTGGCAGAGTGCAGCCCTTGGGCCCCATCCTGCCGAGGGACTGTAGTAGTAGCGCGCCGAAATATAGGGATCGTCGGAGCAACGGGCCATCAGGGCCTTCTTGCAGTGTGCTGTTTCGTTTTGCATGCTACGAATGCGGTGCCCGAAAAGGATTATGAAAACATAGTTCGGGCTCTGATTTATGACAGTTATAAGAGATTATTACAGTTAAATCAAAACCAATACCAAACATTTTCAAAATTAAGTGAAAGCTTTACATTAGTCAGGTAAAATATCTCCTTGATCGGAGTTCGGTTGCTGTATGTACATAGAAAGGATAACTTTTAATGCATGAATAAATTTTTGGAATGCCGATAACATACCGGCAGTGTTTTTCAGCGAGCGCTCTATATGGAGCGTAATCCTCGTTTGTCGCTGGCCAGGCAAATTGTCTAATTCATGTTCATTCTGTGATGAATACATGTTGTTCCTTAAAACGTCGCACGCTTCCCGTTGTTCCTCGCATGTCTTCGCCAAAACAGCTGCTGCCAACGCGAACAATTTTGTGCAACTGGCCAACATTTTTCTGCTGTTGCGGAAAAAAGCAATTAAGTACTGTACGCGCGTGTACAGTTCGATTGGTAATTTAGTGGAGACTGTGAATCTTACTATATCCGCAACAGGTATGCACAGGCGTTTATATACGAGCACGAGCTACAGCTGCGAGAAGGCTCAAGATCTACGCTATCTCACCTATCAGTTTTGCCATCTTGATTAAAAGGCAATGCGCTCCATTTGCTAACCGAAGTACCGAACAGAGAACCAAAAACGCTGGTCAAAACAATCCATGTGAATTTGCTATAGCTCACTACAGTGTACATGATGTACAGAAACTATTTTCACCCAATCGCATCTTGTTATCTTCTTTAATCACTATGAGTAAGTACTAAGTATGCCTGACTAAATAACGAACAGGTTATTTAAAGTTTATCGTTAAATAACGAAAACCGGCTGTCATCACGATGAAAAAATTTTATCAGACCTCGTTCTGCCACACATCTTATTCACATACAGTTTTACTGTGTTCAAAATCTGCAGAAAAAGTACCAGGTGCTTTCAGTTCAGCTTAATGCATTACCTCATGTGCCGAGCGGAGTTGGTAAAATGATAGCCAAAAGATATACACGTATCAAGATAAGATATACACGTACACATAAGATATACACGTATTATGTAGGCATCGCACCAAGCGGACTCTTCGCAGTTTTCGCGATGGCCCAGGGAGCAGATGCAGTGGGCCTAGGACATTCATCTTTGCGTGGTCATTTTCGACAAAGTTGTCACTGGACAGTTTATTAAGTTTAAGCAGCAGTAGATATCCTGAAACCGTTTCCACCTGTTATACTATCAAGACTATTCTATTAAAGATTATACTGATAACTGTGGTTCGTTAAATAAATTGTACAGTTTTGAGTTTTGACATTATGCAAAAGTATAGTATTTGCAATATCTGTTAATCCAACAGGTGGTACTGGAGATGGATCATATGATAAAGGAAGGTTTGGAAACGCTTTCTGAATGCCACATGTGCTCTTTTCTGTCTTGTTAATTCATTATACCGAGAAACACTTTCTCATTTGCTGCTTTATTCTCGCAGTTTCTTTATTCTTTTGAGCAAGAAAAATTTTCGGTGGCCATTAACGGCGAAACTTCTCACACCATCTCCTTAAAAAGCATTTTTAAGTAGAAAACAGCGTGCCGCATCCGATACCCATCGCGCATAGTGTGCAGTGTGCACCGTGTCCGATCTGCATACACTGGACAACGTCGCGTTCAGTGGACCTTCCAAACGTTCACGCCATCGTCCAGATGAGTACACAATTAAGCAGACATTCACCAATTTCTCGCTAAAACTGTATCAACCAACATGCCAGGAAAGGAGACACTTACTGACAGATTCCACTTTTTGCATTGGTGACATTTCGCTGGCCAAGAATTAGTTCCAGCTCATAGGTGCAACTTGAACTCCTACATCGCTGGAGAGCTGGCCAGAGTAGCGTTCGGCGCGGTAATATCGAAGCGGGTTGATGCCGTCCTGGCATACCACCCAGGATAAAGACCACTCAATTGAGGATGGGCTGTACATATCGTAGAACGCCAGTATGTGTGGATCGTCGCAAGGCAAGGGGCTATCAGAGTCTTTTTTGCAGTGCCGTTGCATTATTCATGCTACGAAAATAGCAAAAAAAAAATACATACTAAAAAAAAATGTTGTGCTCTGCTTTATAAAAGGTGACCTGTGCGATCGATTTTGACAATTAATTTTTTAGTTTTAAATAATTGCGGAATTTCTGATACGATATAACCTGTCGTAATTCGTACCGGAAGTTTTTTGTCGGCTAATACTGATATGTAAGCTAATCTTCGTTGGTCGCCAGGGTAAATTACTGAGCTAATGATCATTCTGGGGCTCCATAGCGTCAGCCAAGGCATCACACCGCTCACGCAGTTCCTGGCATGTTTGCGCCAACGCATTTCCTGTTAACACGAACAAAACTGCACACCAGTTGTACATTCTGTGACTGCTGCAAAATTACAGAACTCTATAACTCGTATATTATAGTATCTACAGTTGCTAATACTATGTATGTACAGCTCAAATATGCACGGATAATAATTATACTTGTAGCGAAACTTGTCAGCCGTGTACCGTATCCGGCTAATTATTTCTACACATGATTGTGCAGCCGCTTAAGTATAGTACTACTGCGAGCACAATTTTCAGCTGCAGCCTGCATTTATCATCACGACCATATGCTGTCTGATTTTTATCGACATTAAATCTCGATGCAAACCGGGGCGTACTCATGGTTGGCGGCCAGTTTTAATTACACAGGGTTCCAAGGGATCCCTCGCAGCTCGACCGCAGAATGTCGGGAAACAAAAGTATATATATTTTTTACGTAAAGTGCTATGTTACCTGTACGAGGATGTCAGTATCGCATCTAAACCAATCCCTGTGCTTGCTACCGTGAGTGAGACGTTGTGGCTGTACGTGTTGCTTTGTACCGTGCTTGGTGTAACCATATGTCACACGTCACACTTCAGACGGGTGACGGCAGCAAGAACAGAGAGTGCTTCCGCTATTGACAGCCGCTTATAAAATTAACAATGCTAAGTTCAATACCAATGCACAATATGATTATCAGTAAAGCGAAAATGAGAACCTGGTACAGAAGCATATTAGTGCTTACTTAATACTCGCACGGGTCTTAGCATTTGCAACGGATTTCGTTTTCTTGTTTGCGCGCTGCTCAACACCGTTGATTACGTTGCGAAAAACGGGATGAATAAACCAGTTCAGTGAGAGTGACGTCCACATCAGCTGTAAGCCTGAGTAGCAATCGTAAACGCGCGATTATACGCATCCTGTATGACGCCGCTGCAGGTGGGATTCAACGAGTATTTACTATTTACCTACTTTGCGGTCCTGCAATATGCTATTGTATTGACATTTTTATGCAGCGCACATGAGTCTTTTGGGCGTGCATATGTTATTCACTATACCGCGAAGCGTTTTTCTTATTTTCCGCTTTTATTCTCCAAATTTCGTTACGGTTTTGAGTGCTGACATCGATTTACGGTACCCATTAATGTCGAAAATTTCTCCAGTTTTTAAAGCACACGGCATCACCAACGGTTATATTTTTCAAGTTGAACAGAATGCAGTGTGCCGCGCCCGACACCCATCGCGCATAGTGTCTACCACCGCATCCGATCCGCAGTCCACGGACAGCCATTCGTATAGCGGACCATCCAGTCGGTTCACACAATCGTCCAAGTGCCTACACAATGAAGCAGCCATGCACACAATTTCTCGTTAAAACCGTGATAAAATGAAACTACGATTCACGGCGAAAAAGCGACACTGACAGATCAGACTTTAGCATTATTAATGGTGACGTTGCTCTGGTAAGGCCACTGTTCCAACTCTTTGTGCAGCTTGAAATCCACAGAATGGGATCGTATGTCGCAGTATCGGTGAGCACGGTAATACCAAAGCGGGTTAACGTCGGACTGGCACAATGCCACCCAGGATAGTGACCACTCTATCGAGGATGGACAGAAGGACTGGTACCACCGACCCTTTACCTGTGGATCATCGGGGCAACGGGTTATCAGGTCCTTCTTGCAGAGTGCCGATGCATTTGTCTTGCTACCAAGACAAAGCGAAATATTAATCTTGTTCCATGTTTTCACTGTTTTGGTTAGGACAGACTGTCCTTAACCCGCTACGGCCTGAGGACAGTTACGACGGATTTCGCTAATTAACCGTGAGTGCAAGGCATTTTGGGAATTTTAATACCATAGCGGCATAGCCTATCCTAGTTCCTACCGGCAGTATTCATCGGCCAGCGCTCGGAAAGGAGTGTATTCTTCCTTGGTCGCCGGCCATGGTAAATTACGAAGTGCTTCGTCATCAATAAACGTCCAGTTAGCGTTGGGCAAAGCATCACAGCGCTCACGCAGTTCGTCGCACGTCTGCGCCAACGCATTCCCTGTTAACACCAGCAAAATGGCGCACTGAAAGAACATTTTCTAGTGTCGCAGAATAAAAATGTTTTATTACTTGTGCAAGGTGTTTATATACTGCTCAATCGTGTACGCCTAGAGTACGAGTATACTGACTAAGCATACTGAAACTTTTAAGCCGAGTAGAGGTCTCAGTTACCGTATATAGTTACTTATAAATCGTTCATGTAGTCGTTTAGCCGCCACATAATTTTCACTTGTAGCCGGCGATTATCTTCACGATCAGTGCTATGCTATTTTCATGTGATTATAATCTTAATGAAAAGCGATGCGTGTCCAGGCTTCCAGGCCATGGTAAATTTCTCAAGGTTGCTGCCTGCTGGTGCCTAACGTGCGTTTGCCATCAGCTCGACTGCAGTTCATAAAAAAGCTAGCCTGTGCTATTATCTCATTTTTTCCATCTTTTTTAATCGTGATACTTACTCAAGATATGGAAAGTTTACAAATCCATGTAGCAACCTCAACTGCAGAATATCAAAATTGCTTATAAGCATTAAATAGCGGCGCACTGCAAATGTACTGTTTGCATTACTGTCGAGTGTCGAGTATGCGGTACGCAGTGTTACAGTTTAAAATTCAAAAAAGTTGAAAATTTGACCACAGAGCCTCTAGGAAGGTTTAACTGCTCCCATTGGTTTTACATCGGCTTTCAAAAAATATTTGAAGTTCGAACTGAAAGAGATCCATTTCAAAACTAGTTTTGATGTTTTAAGACACATTAATTAGTAAATTTTCTGCCATATTAGTAAGCTCAACCTGACCGTAGAAAGCTTATTTTGACAAGCACTTCGGCGATTTGCACTGAAAAGATTTGATAATGTCGACGTAGTTACGAATCGAAAGCCCCACATGAAATTAGCAGGATCGTTTCCAGGTTTAACAAAAAGCAGTGTACTGTGCCCGATAACCGTCGCGCAAAGCGTTTACGGCGTCCGATCCACATGCGCTGGCTAGTGTCACACACAGCCTACCTTGCGGTCACTTCACTTAATCGTCTAGGACAATTAAGCAGACATAACGAGATTTTTTGCTTAAACCGTAGTCACTGTACACTACGGGAAAGAAATGCTCCGGGCTTTTTTACACTTACTGGCACACCGCGCTCTTAATTCGCACAGCGGTCGCATTTCGCTGGGAAATTCATTGCTTAAAGTCACAGTGCAACTTAAACTCCACATCTCGGGTCTGTTGCTTAACGCGGATTAACGCAACATTACCTAGCAGCAGCGGTAGTAATTAGCGGACTGGAACGCATCGGTTAACGCCGGTCTGTCTCGGTGCGAACATGGACAGTGTCCACTATAATAAGTATATGGACTGAAACTCGTGTAGTTCGCCAGTATATCTGGATTCTGGATCATTGGGACAGTGGGCGAGTAAATCCTTCTTGCAGTGTGCACTCAGTGCAGTTTCATTTTGCATGCTACAAAGCCTACAATACCAATAATGCCACTATACCAGATACGAACTGGTTAAGCAAACACTAAGCATTACTACACTGCGACTTCATTATTAATTTATCCGCATTACTGTCTCATCCTTTCAGTGCTACCGTTTTGAAATTCGGAAAAATGGGACTGTGTGTTATCCTAGCGGTTTTGGGAGACTTACATATTACTATTTCCCTGGTTTTATATCGGTTTGCAGAAGAATCAAAGTTTGTAGTTAAAGGAGATTAAAGTACGAAAATGTATCGGATTGTGTATTGTTAAACCGAAGCGCAGCTCTTGCATTTAGGCTGAGAATAATTGTGACGATCCTATTAATTTTTCCATGAACAGGAAAACTGTTATTGAAGTTCAGTTCCTGTTAGAACATAAGTACCACATACACAGACGGCGGTTGCCGCGATTTTACTACATACCCAGGGTCTACACTCCCAAATTGACGTTTCATTCTATAGTAATAAGAACATACTTTGTAAGAAACTGGTTTTATTTTTTATTACCACCGGTTTATGCTTGGTCGCCGAGAGGAACCAAGATAGTTTTCGACCGCAGGTAGTAAGATAACAAAAAAACTAAAATCTTTTATCTACCCGATTTTAATAGGCTTTAAAAATATTTTATCCGCTGCTTTTGATACGCATATAAGCAAAAAAAAGGAATCAACCAAAGATTCTGCCGCTTTGGGCACATGTGGATTTATTTTAAAACACTTCCTCACGAAGTGGAAAACACTATGCCCAAATTAGGTATAATGCGATAAAAATCCTATTGATGAAAGGTGCTAATATTATGGTAGGAGCTCCTTATTAGAGCTAATGCCATAACATTCCCACCAACTCCGATTCATTGTAGCAGTTTATCACGGTTTGGATTGTCGGATCGGGGTCGTCGGTGGCGGAGCGTAGCACTGTTTTAAAACCGCACATTCGTCCAATGGCGAGACCTCACCTTAAGCAAAGGCGCTGAACTTATGCATTAAAACTGGAGATCTGTACTGGCACGACGAACTTGCTGGAGCATACTTTGGGTTAGTAATCCTAAACGCGCAAATATAGGTTTTATTGTCCGTTTGTGTGACGCCGATGTAAGTGTGATTCCGTATAAATACGAGCATTTAGTCTGAGGTCAAGCAATATGCTGTTGTATTGAGAAATTCTTCTGTGCGCACATGTGTTATTTAACTTATTTTGGCGTATATCTATATGTATTATTAATATGTTGTTTAATATAGTATTATGTTGTTTATTACACTGCGAACCGTTTCTCTTATTTTTGGCTCTTTTTTCATAGTTTCGCTGCGTACGGTTTTGAGAAGTGACATCGATTTACAGCACCCATCTATGCGAAATTTTTTCCAGTGTTATACACACATTGTATCAGCAGAAGCCATATTTTTTTAAGTTGAACAGAAAGCAGCGTGCCGCGCCCGACAACCATCGCGCATAGCATCCACTGCCTCCGATCCGCAATCGTCGGATAGCGCCTCGTACAGGTGACCTTCCAATCGCTTTACGCAGTTGTCCAAGTGTCTGCACAATTAAGCAGACATGCACATAATTTCTCGTAAAACCATGTTAACCTAAGGTAAATAGCGATACATAAAGGGACACTTACTGACAGACCAGACTTTTAGCATTATTAATGGTGACGTTGCTCTGGGTAGGCCATCGTTGCAACTCAATGTGCAGCTTGAAATCCACATCATGGCTGCGTACGTCACAGTATCGGTGGGCGCGGTAATACCAAAGCGGATTAACGTCGGACTGGCACAATGCGACCCAGGATAGCGACCACTCAATCGAGGATGGGCAGTAGGCCCACCACTTTGACTCCACATGCGGATCATCGGCGCAACGGGCTATCAGATCCTTCTTGCAGAGTGCGGATGCATTTTCATGCTACGAACACAGCGCAAAAACACGGTATTGTAGGGAACATCATGTCGTGCTCTGATCAAGGACGGTAACGATGAATTTCGTTAATTAATTTTTAGTGGAACGTATTTTTGGAAATTTGATACCATAGCCTATTCTAGTTCCTACCGGCAGTAATTGTCGGCCAGCGCTCGAAATGTAATGTAATCTTCTTTGGTCGCCGGCCAGGTTAAGTTACGGATTGCTTGATCTTTGATAAACGTCCAGTCAGCATTGGGAAAAGCATCAAAGCATCGCAGCGCTCACGCAGTTCCTTGCAGGTCTGTGCCAACGCATTTCCTGCTAGCACGAAAAAAAGTGAGCACCAAAGAAATATTTTCAGATACTACGGAATAAAAAATAATGCTTTATTATTCCTACAGAGCATTTCTACGCAGTTCAATTGTGTACACAGAGAGTGTAACTTATTAGCCGAGTAAAAGTACCGCATCCGTCCGTATATGCATTGTATTCTTCAAAGCGTACGGTATACAAGTATGTGTACTTACCTCGATTCCTCGAAGGAGGTTTATCGAGTCGCTTAAATACAATCATGAGCTCAATCTCCAACTTGTAGCTTACAATTATTACTCTCATCAGCGCTGTTTTATTTTCGAGTGATACTGCATCTGGATAAAAACCGTTGCGGGGCGAGGGCATCTGCAGGCCATATTGGCAATTCACAGGGCTCCCAGGGAATTTTTAGCAGCTCGACTGCAGCATATAGGACAAGTAGCCAACACTATTATCTCCTTTCTTCCATCTTTTTTAACGGCGATGCTTGCTCGCGATAAAGTAAGTTTATCGTTAGTAACAACAACAGCTGCAGCATAATAATGTGCGGACGCTAAGTTATCAAACCTCATTTATAAGCAACGAGTGAGGCACAAGTTACCACACTGCGAATTTACTGTCAACTTCTTTCTATAAGCTCTTAGGATAATTGAAAATCGTTGTTTTTACAACGGTTTTCGAAAAATATCGAAAGTCGATTCAAAGTAATTTGTTTCGAAACCAGATTTAATGGTTTAAGACCCATTTATATAATAAATTTCTCCCAATTTATTTTTTCAACTCAATAATATGACCGTAAAAAATTCTAATTCTCAACAAGATTCCACAGCGCTAAGCACTGTAAAGACTTTTCTATGATGACATGTTTGCGAATGAGAGTCCACACGACATTAGCAGGACTTTTTTTAAATGGAGCAGAAAGCAGTGTGACGTGCCCTATAACCGTCGCACATAGCTTCCACCGCGTCCGATCCGCATGCAAGAGATAGGGTCGTATTCAATGGTCCCTGCAGTCGCTTCACGTAATCGTCCAGGCGTCTGCAACAAAAAATGACTAAGCACTCAAGATCTACAATCGTTGTTACCGAATTCTTGTCCAAAACCTTCATTACACTGCGGGTGAGAAATGCTCCGGCTTTCACTGTTTACAGAGAATAATAATACGTAATGTTGATTTATTGGCAATAGCCACCCAAATAGCAATAAATGCAAGCGCTGGTACACTACTTGATAAGTTAAAAATTAAACATTAAAAAAACAACCAAAATCCTTATCCTCTCTCGGATTAAAAGGCAGTGTACTCAAAACAGCCGTAGCATTTCCTTTGACAACAGCTAAACTAAAACGCTGCTTGAGAAAAGCAGTAGAACGCGCTTCGCCCGTTATGTCACGAATCTTGCGGCCCATGAAATGCAGCATTTCACTGAAGGCAGGGCCAAAAACTCCCAGAGTCTCAATAACCAGGGGATAAAAGAGGTAACCGTATTCCAAAAAAGAATATGTGCGGCGCTTGGAATTTTCCGCCAGTTGGGACACACTTCCGGATTTCATCGAGCTTGCGGTGACGTGGGAATCCGCAACAGTACACCAGCTTGTTACATCCCAAACAAGCGGTCTGCCTTGGCGAACTGGTATCAGCGTCATTCCGTCAGGTCTTTTCCCGTCTGTGCTGGATAGTCCATTCGGTTCCAGCTGACAAGGAAAGCCAGCACTTTCGCGTAATACTTATACTTACTGACAGACTGCGGCCTTGACATTAGTGACATTGCGCTGGGAAGCCCACTGCTCAAAATCATAGTGAAACTTGAGCTCCACATCTCGGGTCCGTCGTTTACAGTGTCGTTCGGCACGGATGATACGCAGTGGATTAATGCCGGTCTGGCAAAGTGCGAACATGGACAGTGACCACTCGATCGAGTACGGACTGAAGCTCAGGGAGCGCGCCAGAAGATCTGGATCATCGGGGCAACGGACTAGTAAATCCTTCTTGCAGTGCGCGGTTTCATTTAGCATACTACGAAATGCGAATATTATTTCTTTACATATACAGGATATGAACTGGTTGGCCACCAATAATGCGCAGAAAAAGACGCTTTTTCAATATTGCACCAAAAAATCGCGATTTGAATTTCGCCCCCTGGGTTCGCGTGGTTATAAAATTTGTTAATACAACAACACAACAGTGTGCAGCGGTATATCGCCGGTAATACAGTACATCATCCTAATACGCATGGATTGCCGCACTAAGTTCAAAGAGAGAAGCGCTTGTTTAAAAATAATTTTTGCAGAATCTCCTATTTTTTTTAGTTCGACATTGTGATGGAATTTCGGTTAAACAGCTTACCGGCAGTATCGGTCGGCCAGCGCTCGATATGGAGCGTAATCTGCGTCGGTTCCTGGCCAGGGTAAGCTGTTAAATTCATTTTGACCTTGCGTCGTCCATGTCCACTCGCTCAGGGCATCGCATTGCTCGCGCATTTGGTCGCATGTCTGCGCTAACCCATGCGATGCCAACAGAAGCACAATAACGCAGCAAAAGAGCATTTTCTGCTGCTGCGGATTAACGATGTTTAAAATTTGAACAAAATTTAAATTATTTACAGCTCGATTCGGTGTAGTTAAACTTATGGGCCAAGAACCGCATCCTAACCTAAGCACAGCTGCTTAAACAACATTTCACATCAGCTGCAAGACTCTCGATCAGCGCTATCTGATTTGTGTGCCATCTTGATATAACAAGACACGCGTCTATGGCTTCTGCACTGATACCAAACTGAAACCACGCTTTATTATTTTGTAATAATTTAAAAACGGTATAACACTACAATAAAAATCGAATAATATTAGGTTATAATTACGATATTATGCTACAGTTACATATAAATTTTTGAGTCGATAGTACACAGATGGTTCTCATGATAATGTCATGTTATTTCAAGATAAAATCTGCTATCTCGGTATGGGTCGGTGTGAGAATTTGGAACGGCATTATTTTGCAGTTTTTCCAATCCTACAATAACCACGGTATTATCTAATCGACTACCTGAAAGCTGTCAGTATAAGTACCTAAGATAAAAATAGCATTCTAAGTTGTAGATGGGCTAAGATGGCAGCGGTAATTTAACGCAATTCAGTTTATAGCAAACCGGTTGCCGCCGCGGCTCACCGGATAAAGGTCACACATCGCGATACCACCGACACATATACAGACTGTAGTGCCTTTATTAAGCTTTAATACGAAAATACTGTATCTCGAGTAGCTAGAGTGCTCTGCTTCTCGTAATATTGTACCTAGAGTAGCGTGTAATTCTCGGAAGTCTATGCCGGGAGTGTGTATCAGCCGTTACTCAAAATTTGCAAGCTTGCATCGGAGAACAAAATGTTTGCAGCGAACTTTGCACAGTTGTTAGTTAAGCATTAGCCATCGGACTAGTTAATTATGTATTTGCACTTTTCAGCAATACGCAGCATGCAACGTCCGGGTTCCGTCCAGCATGACATTCACCGTCTCTTGTCCGCAGGCTTCAACCAGGCTGTCCTTCGTCGTGCCGGTTAACCGCTCGGAAAATAGCCTTGCGCTCCTAATCAACAACAATTATTGGTTAGTGGCAGATGCGACAAGGTTTTCGTGCGAACTTAATCCTGACGTCATTCGGCGGCACCGATCTTATTGTGTTTTCGCGAAATAAAGAAACGGTTTTTATACCCCGATTCAACGCAGCGAAGTGGGCGGCGCCTCTGGGGATCTTTTGGCATCAATGACGCCGCTTCGCGGAATGGATCTAAGATCGTTTCTTAATTTTGCGAGAATACAGTACTTACATAATGGGTATATACAGTGACAGCATTAAAACCAATTTACAGATCATCACGCGTAACGGGCAGCTCGCGCAGCGGTCGGGGAAAACGAAAATTGTTAATATACACTCTGCTCCCTGCCAGAAGGTGTACCTGCTCTGGTGTTTGACGCAGTGCCTCATGACGTTTTTCCCAAATCGATTGCGTTTTTCCGATCGGTAGATCTTATGATTCTTATCTTTTAAAACGATCTTCTGATGTCTGGTTGAATTAATGGAATTGACGTTGTAAAGAACGCCACAGTTCAGAAACTCTATTGTAATAAACTTGTTTAAAAGAGATCGTGATTTTGTGCACCAAGTCTTGTTTCGTCACTGACATCTCATGTTCGTCATTCTGCAGTAAACACGCAACAGGTACTCTAGCGGTTCTTCAACTTGTAGTCATTCTCTTCTACCTTTTTTTACCATGTGCATGCACACTAAACCACACTGTATACCAGTGTCAATATTTATAAACACAAAATGCATGCATTTTGATGTTTATATACTTGAATGCACTGAGAGAAAGAGGGCATCAACAAATTTTTTTAAAAAACACGTGACCAAAAATCACGAGGCAAAAATTACGTCATCCATACCGTACACCGATGCCTGCAAGGGGAAATCGCTTGCATAATATGGCCTTCCCTGTACTGTTCAAGTCATCCGTATGGATTTCCACGTCATAGCTGAACAGGGATTTTTATAAGCGCTACATTTATAGTAACTGCACATGTTGCTAGTTAAAAGTCGAGTTAGCAAACGTATCTCGAAATGCGTATAAGTGATTACACTCACGCTGCTCTATATTCCTGGTAAATTTTTTACTGTTTTTTTACATGAAGAATTCACAAAGCCATCAGAGCCAGACGTTATAAAAACGAATTTCAAAGACTTGGCGCGGGACGCAGGTGGCACCGCCCAGGGTGGCACCGTGATTTGGCTTGTGTGGCACCATTTTAACAGATTTCAAAATTTTTCATCCTTTTAATTTTCAATTTTCGGGCGCAACTATGGTTGCAAAATCCATACGGTTGACTGGACAGCACAGCGAAGGTGTGTAGTATGCAATCGATTTTCCTCCATATTAAACAATCAGGTTCAGGTGCAAATTTACTACTGGCCAGCATTTTTCCTGATTAACCACCATCCGCACCATTAACCACCTAGTTGTGACCCTGGATAGCATAAAGAGACTTTTAACCGAACTCCTCGCCGAAGGGCTGCTTTGCGTACAAACGAAGAATCTTAACAACGATATGCAGGAGGTAATACTTAACCGTGCAAGTTGAACGTTTTCAAGCTTTTACACGATGCTTGGTTTTTAGAGATACTTCGCACAGTGTCGACAACTCGGTGGATCTTGTAATAATCCAACTGTTGAGAACATGCTGGCAATTTTTCGAATTCTGTCGTGCCACAATATGCAGAAAGTGTGCGAGCGATCAAAGACGAACATCGAACCAAGTGACGATGAAGTTGTTATTGGTTCAATGAATATTCTGGATTTGTCCGAAGAGTTTTCAAAAAAACTCGAAGCTGATAAATCCTTGGCCCTGATTTCCCAATCTGATCCAGTCACTCCAGAACTTGAGCCTTTACCGGAAGGTGCTCAACTGGATAGCATTGTGAAAAATGTGGTTTACTATCTGAGCGGATTCACAAATAAAAGAAAAGAGCTGGAGGCTGAAGTTTGTGACTCTTGTCGTTCGGAGTTATTTTGGTTAGATTCCTCGAATCAAACTCCTGATTTTGCCCAACTGACCGAAATGAAAGACGATGGAGGTTTGAACTTCGTTGGAGTTGTTTTTTATGAAATGATATGCAGTCTGGAGCAGATAATTCAAAAACACATTGACGAAGTCCTCTACTTTTCTCCGCGTCAGTCACTTCTCGCATTCGCTGAAAGATATGTCATGGAGGATTTCGTTGCCAGAAAAAGTAATCTGCGGTCTCCATGCCTTGCAGATTGTTCGTGGAGTGAAATTTTTCGTAAAAGTGCATTTTATTATTTCCAAATAAGGATCCATTTCTATGTTAAGTTGATGAACGATAAGGTTGGCAAAAAATGGTCGAAAAGTGCCGAATCTAAGAAGCGAAAATTGAAAATTCGCACGGGTTCATAATTAGTTGCAATGAATGTTGCGGGTTAATGTTAGTTGCAATGAATGTTTTGGGATTTGTTTTCATTCCTTGTAAATAGTTATTAAAATCGGCAGACGCGATACGTAAAGTTGCGTGCGTGAAATAAACTCCGTAGGGTTTACGTAGCGTAGCGTATCGATCACCGTATCGATTCCCCGACCGCTGCACGAAGTGCCCGTTACGCTTGATAACACGTAAATTCTATTCAGAGCTGTCACTGGATATACCCACCTTGGTACTTACTTACCGGAGCGCAGTATTAACTTTGCAACTCGCACATGGTTTTAAGAAGACTGTTTGTTGCTTTCTTGTTCTTAGAAGGAAGCGACCAAACTCGTTTAAATTTATTTGCGGATCTTCCAGCTAACAGAGCTCGAGCGTACTTACTCGCACATATTGGCCCTGGCATTGGATTTCTTTGAGCTGCGTGCGCGCTGCTCCGTCCCATCGGTCAGCACGCGGAAATATTGCCGGGCGCGCGATTTACAGTAGGTCATGGCGCGCCGGTATCGTAGCGAGTCACCGTAGTGCTCGCACAGTTTAGCGGTGGCCAGCACCGATTCGATGCTGTAGTGGCTGTAGATGGTGCCGCGCTGTAGCATGTAAGGGTCATCGGGACAGCGAGCAACGATATCACGCAGGCAATGTCCTGTTCGATTGGTGGTGCTGCAAAAATAAACTAACTGCAAATTAAGAACAAAAGTGGAAATTGGCCGGTCAATCCGCGGTTTAGGCACTGAGTAATAAAACCGGTCTCATATTTACGATTATTATCGTTGTACTACAGTAAAGTAATTTAATGTTGATTTTATTTTAGAGAGTCCGCTAAATATGTAAATTGCAGCTAGTTAAATACCTGCAAAATTTATCGGATAACGCACGGTGCGGAGCGTAATCTGCTTCCGTTGCGGGCCATGGCAAATCCCGAATGTCGTCGTCGGGTATGGAATGGCGTATGGTGTCGCATGCTTCGCGTATTTCTTCGCAGTTTTCAGCGCCGACATGCGCAGCGAATGCCAGTAGCATGGAAAGCGGAAGGAGTTTGCTCGGCAACATTTTTTGACGAGGTTGTGGCGTGGACGCTATAATTGTTGCCGGCAAGTATCCCACGGGCACCGGTTGACAAAGGCTTATGCGGACAGCGCCGTACTTCCGAAATAGCACAGCTATACAGTACAAACACTCAGAGATTGTGGTACTGATTGTACCACGTCGAAGAAAGCTGGTGTTCATCTTGTGTAACATCAGGACAGCCTGAAAATGCAATACACGGAGTGCAGTAAACTGCTTTTAATTTATTAGAAAAAGATTTCTCTCGTGATAGTGCCCGGTCGAAAGATGTTATCGTTTGTTTTCTGAGAAATTTTTACAGGAATTGAACAGCTGGAAACTTGATTTACAGCGTAGTACGTAATTATGAGAAGAAGTGAAAGAACAATAATAAACCGGTGTCGTTGAGCGTTTCCAGTGGCCGGTATAGGCAACTAAGTACATAATATTACTCTATGATTGTCATGACAGAATTTGGGGTACTCAAAGTGAAGCATATACTGCGAATTAAATCGTTAGTATTAAAGCATTAGTAACTCTTGCCATTCTCAAAAAATATTTAACCGCGTTTTCTTGCGAATTTGCAATACTGCCTGCTACGTACAATACGAGTAGTAGTAGCGAAGGTCCTCTTAATTCATCACCAATGCAAAAATGTAATTAATTAATTATCCCAAGAAATAAATAATACTCATTAATTCGTATTACTGAAAATCACGTCGAGATAAAACGCTGGATTCTGACAGTGTTTGGTCGATTGTACTCTTCACATTGTACTCTGCGCTACTGATGGATTATGCAATCATAGCCAGCTGAACCACCAGCAAAGCCGGCCCAACCGCAACCGGCTCCAGTGCAACAAAATCAAAACGCCACAATTGTGATAGCAACAATGCAGTTGTCACTGAGAGTGGTTTGCTGTACGAGTTAGTGTGAGCTGAGCGGTTCTACAATAAAGGCGAATACGTGACAACGATCTTAATGCTTGATGATCTTAACGATCTTTATGCCTTCGCGACCTAGGCACCCACGTTTCGACACTAATGACCTTTCGTCTGTTTTAGGAATTTGCCGATTTTTCTCAACAGGTCACTCGTCTGCTGCTGTCGACATTCTCCAGAGTGGGGGCACTAGTGTAACCCATTCCAGCTGAATTTGACTCAAAAATTAACACGAAGTGTTGTACAGTATTTTGAAATTAGTGTGCATGCCACAACGTTAAACGTATTTTGCAAGGGGTGCGGCTCTCAGCATTGCTAAATTTATTCAAATGGATACTATTGTTAGCAGGGAGTAAGTACAGTATTCAAATTTCAATAAAAGCAATTAAAAATTTCAAAATTCGTGGTTTTGCTGTGCATGATCCGTGATAGCTTAAGTGCATTATGTACGGTTATTCGTTGATTACTGCGCACAAACATTACGGACAGAATTGTTCGGCCTGTATGAGTTCCTCGGACAGCAAATGGTTTTCTTTTCAAAATCATAGCATGGCTGTTGTAGTTTTAGAAATGTTTACGGATTTTCATCCACATATTGGCTCTAAGGATCAGCGTCTTGGAAAGTAATCGCAACAGTTTGCGTAAGCTGCCGATTTCGTGACTGCAATCATCCGGATGTTGTTAGCAACTGCTACAGCACGGTAGAATTCGGATCATATAAACATAAGATAATGCGTACACCTCTGTTCAGTTTCTTTCACGAAGCCACTTTTTCAATCGCAATAACGCCTTCATATCTCACCCCTGCCATGTTTCGAGTCTTTAAACGACGCGCGAAGGAACTTTATTCTGCAGTCAGTACTGCAATGACTATATGTGGAGTTGACAAAGTCGTTCTTACAGCACCACCGGAAATTCTTGGGACCATTTTCCAGTATTTGGACACCTGCGATCAACAGCGCCTGCGCCGTGTCTGCGCCCTGTGGAATTCCATAGTGACCCTGCGTTGCGTAGGGGACTTGCGTTATAACTACAACGCCAGAGCGGTGGCCTGGTGGTCCCTGGGATGGAATCAGCGCGCCCGGGAAGCCTGTCATCTGTGCATCGGTTTGGAGCGTTTCTGGAGACCGACCGTGATCATCAGCGCTGCCACGCTCGTCGAGGCCGAATCCATGTTCAACTTTCCGGCATGTACCGGCGCTTGGTTCCAGCGTACCATCCTGCGGAAACACGGACACCGGGCGGCGGACCGGGTACTGCTGCAGAACCTTTGCTGGACACAGTCGTGGCAGCGCGAGCAGGCCGATATCGTCGGCTGTGTGCTGCATGAGCTGAACGGTCTGGCGAAGTTGGGTCGTACCCTGATTCTGCGTAATTGCACCATCACTGTGCCGTGCTACAACGTGCACATCAACATTACAATGGCCCGCATCACGACCGGTCAACGTCCTGGCGAAACGGCGTGGTGGACGTTGCTGGACAATGGATGCTTCGCTTTAGATGAGGAGGAGCTGGGCTGGTTGGCGGCGTGGCTCCAGGACCCTAAGAACAGTGACCATGCTGAATGGGTATGTAATGGGCCGTGCGCATAAATTCCATGATACTGTATTATATGTACAACTTATTAATTTACAAAGTATAGTACTACCGGTAAAACTGATACTTCTGTGGCCTGTGGTATACTTGTTGCATATTGATATTGATTTAAATTAATTTTGTTAACAGTAAAAAACGATTTAACCATAATGATTTTTGGGAATCCATTGTAGGCTCTGTCCAGTATGTGGGACGTGAATTCCTACAGGCCTGCGACTACTCGTGACAAAAGAAGCCATGATGGAGTCAAGGACGTTGTTGACGTGTATAAGCTGACGACCTTCAACGCCGTCCTTTTGTACAGTTTATGTACAGGTTGCACTTTGACTATTGACGTTACACTGTGAAAATTTCGCAGTTAAATTCGTGATGTGACACACTAAAGCGAGTGTTCTAATCTTTGTACATCTTGCTCGCAGCTTAGCTGCGAGCAGCGCCTTTAAAGTGTTCTTTTCCATTCTGTAGTCAGACCATTCTTAAACATTAATGAAAAGAGGGAGATTAATGGGTGAAATCTGAAATAAAGTTTGAAGATGTTTAACTGCGCCAAAGCTTTCTTAAATAATAATGAACATATTTTCTAAGTTTCTTCCAAGAAGATGCGTAAAATGCCAAAGTCTCGTAAATCCGTAAATATTAGTTTACCGTGCCGGATGATCCGTAGTTCATAGGCCAGGACGCAACGCGTTTTTCTCTTCTACTCGTAGAGGAATTATGTCGGTAAATAACACTACATTCATGTGAATCCATGGGGGCTTTTGACGGAAGTCTTTTACAAACGTGCTGACCGACAAAAGCGGAAGCTACCATATATGTATATACGTAAATAAACATAAAGACAGTATAATTGCCAATTCGTCATAGATGCGAGAATACTGTAATAGCAATAATTGTTCTGGACCTTTCGTATATCCTTTACCATTTGCTTCGGTTCTCAGCGACTACTGTACGACAGTACGAGTATTAATATTTTTGTTATTACGGTGACCTTCGAGCAGACAAAAGGCCCAACTATTTTTTTATATTCCCGATACAGTACAATTTTTTGACCTATTAAGCCTGTCAGAAATGCTCACTTGACAAAACACTCTAGGATAACTTCAAACACTTCTGTATTACAAGCATTTTCGATAATCCCGCTACAGTTAATTGAGCACAGAAAAGCACAAATTAAATCAGCAAGCCAAAAAAACGAACGTAGTTATTTATAGTATTTCATAAGAAGTTGTTAAGAAGTGGGCCAAATTACTTCAGATTCGATTGTCGTCTTGCTTATGCAGCAGTACATTAGATATTGGGCCATTCGTGTCAACCTGTTTACATCAACGGAGGCAAGTGGATCCCGTCTTGATGCGTAGGACTTCAAATACGTGCAACTCTCCCGAGGCTCCCCACCCTGCCGAGTATTTCGGATCTGTAATAATAATAAGACTGTTGAGAAGGCTTTTTGCGCTGTGAAGTATGTGGCTGTTAGCCTGTTACCTGAGATAGGTCGCAAGAAAGCCGCAATCGTTTTCACAGTCCTTTAGCGCAGTGGACACGAAGGTCTTCTGTTGGTCATTCAGCAGCGGATAGCCCTGCTCAATCATATCCCACCAGTCAGCGACAGTCAACGACTGTCAGCGACAGCGATTGTTGTTCATCCGTGCGAAGGGTATGCGGATGGTGATCGGCACGCGCCCATCAATGCGTGACGTCGTAATCTTGCACGTAAAGCTTTTCACGGTCAGCGTATGACAAAATTAATAGCCGCCAGCGAGTCAAAACCGCTCTAAAGAGCAAAAATGTAATCCTGGCACGTAGAAAGCCCAGAAAAGCCGCAGCTCATATCTTTCAATACAGAATCCTCAGTAATTTATCCGCTCCTCCTCGCGTTATGGTGAGCGGCAGGACCCCACGCCAGAAGAACGGAAAGTGCGCCAGCTGAAGTGGCTGTTGTCCATCGTCCTGGACTGGCCAGGGAACAATGCGATTCCTCCGACAGCGTGGCACATCGGTATCAGTGACACGCGTAATGCCCGAGGGAGATGCCTCAAATGGCCCGCGGTCAAGCTCTGACTCAGAAACTGACCGCACAAAGCCTGACTCTGACTCTCACTGCACAAAGTCTGACTCTGACTGTCTAAACTCTGACTTTGACCCCTCAAACTTTGACACTCAAAGTCTGACTCTGACCGCAACACTCTGACCACTAAAACTGACCCCAATAAAAACAGTTTCTTAGGTTTTTAAGGGTTCTTAGGTTTCTTACGTTTTCTAAGCTTTCTTAGGTCATTCTTAAGCTAGTTAGGTTTCTTCGGTTAAAGATAAATTTCTTATGTTCGTTGGCTTTTTAGGTTGTTGGATGATCCTTAGGCTATTCTTATGTGATTAAGGTAACTTTTGCTATTTAGCTATACTTGGGTTTATCAAAAAATTCTGACAAACAGAAGAAAACCTAAGAATAACCTGAAAGTAACCTAAGCAACCTAACAGCCGCGCGGAGGGGGAGGGGGTACGGAGGAGCCATTCCTCCTCACATAGTTTGCATTGCATTTCGTAGTTTAAGCGTCATTCACAGCTCTGGATGTACGCATTTTCCCCCTCCCCTTTCGAATTTAGTTGAAGATCTGTCGAACTGCCACGAACTGAAAACAGTTGCTTGGAAGGCATAGCACACAGTGCTTTGTCTTTCGGCCGACGTTGCTTACATTTCGTGTGAACACCCGACAGCTAAAACCATAAGTCAGCAGGCTACAGACTGGCTTTTTCCTGGTAATAGTGCAGCTGGCGCTTGACGTGTTTACGGATCTGTATTCTCGTAAAGCTCATCGCCCAACGTGTCGCAATAGTTTGCGCAAGCCGCTGATTCATAAGCAAATTTTTCCGAATGTTGTTAGCATTGCTTGAACGTGGAAGTGGAGACTTCGAATTATTCGAGTAAAAAAAGCCGTGCCCATCTTCAGCTGTATTGCTGATTACCACAGGCACAGCGACCATTAATAATTTACGGGGGATCGACCCAATCGACCACAATAACTTCTGTTAACTGTAAAACCTTTTCGGGTCTTGGAATAACTGAATGTGCGCGACAGGATTTGGTTTCAGAAACCAATAAAATGCCGGCGTGGAACTCCGCCACGGACGCTCTGGACGTACCGCCGGAGATTTTCGGGATAATCTTCCAGTATTTGGACACCGCCGATCAGCAGCGACTGCGCCGTGTCTGCGCCCTGTGGAACACCATTGTGATGGAGCGTTGTGTTAACGACATGTGCTACACTAACAGCGCAACCGCCCCGGCATGTTCACTAGACGGATGGAATGAACGTGCCTGGCAAGCGCGCCGCCTGAGCATCAGTATGGAGCGTTTCTGGGCCGCCACCGTGTACATCAATGCCACGGAGGGTCTACGCGGCGAACCCATGTTTAACTTTCCGGCATGGAACGGTCAATGGTTCCAGCGCACCGTACTGCAGCAGCACGGACACCGGGTGGCGGACCGGCTGTTGCTGAAGAACGTCTGCTGGACGGCACAGTCGTTGGGCGATGCGGATTTCGTGGATTTCTTGCGGCACGAGTTGGACGGCCTGACGGCGGTGTGTCGCACGCTGGTCCTCCTCAACTGCACCATCAGTATGCCGACGTGGAACCTGGACATCCGCATAACGACGGCACACTTCACGACCGCACAGTGCCCCGGCAAAGAGGTGTGGTGGAAATTGCTGGACGCCGCGTGCCCTGCTTTGAATCAACGGAAACTGGACTGGTTGTCGGAGTGGCTCAAGGAAAATACGAATGATGGCGGTGCTGAAAAAGTAAGTTTAATAAGTATTGGTAGGCAGCTTTTAGCTTGTCAATAATTAAAAATTCTGTTACCTGTAGAAGCGCGTATGTTACATGTAAGATTCAATATAAAATACTCGCGCATTCATTGTAGATCCGGAACAAAATCAAGGGAATACCTTCACTGGAGCATGTGGCCAAGCGCCTGGTGAAGTGGTGGTGCGTCCAAATGGATGTCGATGTGGACGTGTACAAGCTGACGAACCTCAACGCCGCCATTTTGTACTGTGTGTGTAAACATTCTGCGGGTCTACAGAAGGTATCTGTAGAAGGGCCTGAATCCGGTAGATTCATTATCGCTGTTGCAATGTAACGAATCGGCAGTTATTTTCGTGTCGCTAGCACAGTAGCATTGTTTTTGTTTTCACAGGCTATCCAAGGACATTCATTGTGTTTCGATATTTCTATAAGCTACATTAAGCATGCAGCATTGCTTTGATATTTCTACTTAAGCATGCTTCGCGTAATCCATTTGTACAAAACGAGCGAGCGGCTAGATGCCGCATCAATGGCAAAAGCCACCGATTTGCCCACGCTAGACTGGTTCCATAACTTCCATTCATAAACCTGATGAGTAAAAACCTAAAAGATACGGCTTAAGATTATGATAGTATATCAGTACCGTCAGAGAGATCCCGAAATTTATGCATCATTACGCAAATTTGGGTAATACATATTTACTGATTAGTGCGCCAGCACTGTTCACTCCATAATAACTATGTATATAAACATAAGGTATAACAACGAAACTTATTAAATATGATAAGTTACTGGCCACGATCCGCTGGAGTGATTTGTAGTACAGCCCTGTCAGAAATTCCCTCCACGAAACCATTCCTCTTGAGCGTCATTTCTGTACAAGTTGTATTCGAGGATACTATCGGCTCTCTTCCGGAACTTGGTCCACTGAATCCCGCTCAGGCTGCCTTTCCATCATTAAACGATACAATGTATTCATGGTCAATGTGGTCAACTTGGACGCATCCAGAGAGCGCAAACTTTCGGAGGTCCAAGTGATTTGTTGGTAGTGGACACCGTCCGGCCCAGCGCCGTTTTGGAAGTCACGCAAAATCTGTCCAACGGAATTACATTACTTCACTGGCTGTACTGCACATATTCAAGTGTTTAATCAAAGCAGATGTATGTTGTCGGAGCGGTTCCCCATGTTGTGGCTATTTGTTCTGGCCAACTTACCATTAGCGCGCCATGACTGCGCACATTTATCGGAAGCTGCCCATTCTGTTTCTAAACGTGATTTTAGTTTTCATTTTTTTCCGCTCGTACAGTACGTTCTAATAAATTAGCGACCTGGCATCACAGTGAACTGGCAGAGGGACTTTCTTGATTCTTGTGATCTTAATCATAGCTGATTCGTGACCTCGCATCCTTTTCCAACCGGAACAGTCGACTGCTCCCGGGAATACTGCCACTTAAACCACTTTGCAAAGCGTTGGTTACAATGATCCGTTCTGTCGCACTGGTAACGCATTTCCACAGAGTTCTAGCCACCGTCAAATCGGGCGTTTGGTACTGGTACATGTTGATTTGGAAGAAAACGACACCCGAATTTCTGTTGAGTACTGTACCTGAGTGAGCACACAACACCACAGTAAGCATACGCGACGGCATTGCGCTAGCTCAATGCTGTCTAAGAAGTGGAATACGTGGCCGAGTAATTCTAGCGGCAATGCTGACAAACGCTCGTGTGGATCGATGGGCGCCTGGTCGGTACATCCAGAATCCTCTTCGCACTGGGGCAGATTCCACTCAGACCCAGAAAACGTCCACCCTGCGTTAATGCGCTTCTCCACAAAATATCGGGCATATTTTAAGAGAATTCCCTGTTCGGACACACAAGAATGTTTATAACGCCGAGCAGTTAAGAAACTATCTGAAATTACGTAGCTACACGTACTCTGTATATCTACTGACATGAGGATAATTTGTGGCTTTAATGAGCACTTTTGTTTCACGTGATCTCGAATATTATAATTATGCAAATCATTATACGTGAACTCCTGATGTACAACATATGCAATACGCACTGTATGAAGTACTAAGTTTTAATCGAATACAAAGACAACATTACAATTCACAAAAGAAACATGACATCGTAATAAACAAACAGCAGAAACATGCGGCCGGATTACAGAGAACATTTGATCTAAATTAGTCGAGGCCGGTGCCGTTCCCAGGATGGATGCCGCGTTTCCACGTTGAATTTCGATGCTGAACCTGTGGCGCAAAAACTCCGTTGCACGTTTCTCGCCTGTTTCCTGCCAAATCATCTTGCCCACTTCGCTAATCAGCCGAGAGGCTTCCGGTCCGAGTGGCCCCACTGTCTCCACGCCGACCGCTCGGAACAGGTAATCATGGGTGATGTCCTGGTACTTCTCGGTTTTTTTTGTTCGGCCTGAGCCGCTGCTGCGCCGGGTTGTGTGTGGATGTTCCAGCGATATGGGAAAGAGCCATCGTACACACACATGTCACATCCCATGGTAACATTTTGCCTCGCTCCCACGGTACTAAGGTGACACCGTAAGGGCGTAGGCCGTACGATGATTTGTACTGTATGATATTTCGTGTTAGTTATACAGTATAACCAATACGAAATATCATACAGCACCTAACCATGAGTAATACTTATACTTCGGTGCTAATACGTGCAGTAGGTACAGGTAACTGTTAATTTTGTTTCTGTTATATATTACGTTCAAGTTTGTTCCGTTATTTCTAGTGTAAAAGTACAGATCGTTGTAGACACGATACATCCTATCCTATATATTAAAGCAGAGGTCTGATTCCGGAACGCTCCTGCCTCCAAAACGTTCTGATTGGCCAGAAACAACCTTACGTTTCTGATTGGCCAGTACCCGCCTAGCGGCTTTTAAGCTTTCGCAGCCCCTTAAACCTGTGCTTTAATATATAGGTGCTGTGCTTACGCCTTTGTCCTTACCAAGTTTCCGAAACTTAGTAACTCACCTTTGAAAACCTTTGCCTGATAAATTGGATCCCAGCTTCAGCTTTACTCCTTACTAGGCCTCAAGACGTTAGTTCTTTAATAAACTTGATAACTTTATTTACCTTAACAAACCTTGCGGTACTACCTTAGTAACCGTGCGGTACCTGCCCTTTTAAGTCTTTGGTCACCGAAGGTCCCGCGTGCTGTACCCAATCTTTTAAGCCTTTGTGCACCGAAGACCACGCGTGCGGTAATCGCCCTTTTGAGCCTTTGGTCACCGAAGGCCCCGCGTGCGGTACCCGCCCTTTTGAGCCTTTGGTCACCGAAGGCTTCACGTGCGGTACCCACTCTTTTAAGCCTTTAATAACCGAAGGCCCCGCGTGCGGTACCCGCCCTTTTGATCCTTTGGTCACCGAAGACTCCGCGTGCGGTACCCGCCCTTTTGAGCCTTTGGTCACCGAAGGCCACGCGTGATGTGTCCACGCTCTTATGTGATTTGTAACCAAAGAATTTCCGTTTAACCCGTTTCTAAATAACTGTATTCCCCTTTCAATAAGACTTACTTAGCATATAAAACCGTTTCACTTCAATTCGTTTAGCAAAAAATCCCAGCCGACTAGAACCACCTTTGCGCTGCAGCGCGGCGCGTAAGCGCCGCGCGCTGTGCTTGTGTTTTTTATAATGGAAAAACAAACAGCCATAACGGTTGTCCACGCCAGGATCCTTCCTGGCCCGGTAATCTGCGCTCCATAAATCTGACCCATCGTTAAATAAACTTTAAATGCGCTTGCTGAAGAAACATCTCGCAATCAGCACCAACTTGTCGTTTAATAAGGAGTAAAGTTGTCATTTTTCAATCAATATCGATAGTTTGAAATTTAAATCGATACTTGGCATGCATCAGCCATGCCAAAGGCCCAAATGTATGTAAAGTTTAAATAGAGTTGCATGGCGGGGGCGCGCGATAGTATGGAGTTTTGGTGTAACCCATGAATTTGTATTAATTTTGCCGTTGTATTAGGAATTACGGGACAAGCTCATACAAGGGTTGACAAAATCAAAGTATAAAATCAAATGAATTTCGAGAACGCGGTTTATGCCTGCTAAAGGGCACATTTAATACTTACCGGTACCTCACGGCTGCCGATCACCACATTTTGATTACGCCTCTTCAGGCACACCACTGTGTTTCCGACGACGCACAGTGGGTACATATCCAATTCTACGAACTTCTCCTTGCACATATCTCACAGCGGAACCGATATCGGTCCACAGCCCGTATATTGAGGCGCCAAGGTATACGTTGCAGTTATAAAATGAGAAGGACGAACGGCGCGCTCTCTTAAGACCTCTTTGCTCGGCGCCATACGGACCGCCCCCACTGAAAAGCAGTCTTGAAGGATTAGTGTACCGCACTGCACTTCGGCCAACACGCATGCTTTGCCACACATCCCGAGAACGAGAAACTTGGCCTGGTACCATGTCCAGGGTTGATCCGCCGATAGTCTCGCTAGCACCTGGATTTGCTCGCTAGAGCCTGTGCGCGTCGCTTTTTCCAGTTCCCGGGCGTTGTGATCGTGACGTGCCGGTGTATTCATCGAACAGTGGAAGATCTGTCCGTTGCGATGATCCTTAAACTGGGCACGTTGTCCGGGACAGTCGAAATCCAGAACATAATCGTTATCCGTGACATTAACGACGTGTGCATGCTGCAGTTGGCCAGTGTCAGCTAGCACGTCCACCGCGTTCCAGCTGTCCACGTCAGCGGTTTTGCAAATTAAACGCATTCTAATAAATTCACCGGAAGTGTTGTTGGACGGGCTATTTGCTCTGTATCGGATGGTGTTCGTCAAGAATGTACGTTGATTCAAAAAAGTGCTTCGCGCAAATAACGCACAAGTGTGGCAGTGACGGAGTGACCTGTCGTCCGCATTGTCTTTTGTATATTTGTGAACCGGATTTGATTCAAGCACAAAAAGTGCCTCATTTTTCATCAAAGAGTGATGATCATACATTGTCAATTTTTCTTGCCCATTAACCTTATGACTTTTAACTACAGTAGTACATTAAAAAGCATTACAAAGCCACAAATATCTGGATACGTACTGTGCCGCACGTTAACGTATCGACATTGCATGGGTGATGGGAAGCACAAACTGAACATCTTCGAAATGCTGGATCGTCTGTTGACCATGAAGGCCTCGTACAGTCGTACCGATGATGCGACACGTATCCACTGGATATAGAAAGCCCCGACTATATTGTCTGTTGTTGTCAAAAGCAAATATAATTTTTTTGCCAACACACTTGCATTTCGCACCGTTAAAATGCACAAACTCGACTGTTATGTTATCTCCAAACACAGGTTTTTAGAGAGTTTTGTGTAGAATAAAACGAATCCCTTTGAGTTATGGACCAGGTAAAGTTGTTTTAATACTGCACGTACAGAAATATCGATATTTCTGTTAAACGCGTTCAACATGCAGACCCGTTATACGGATATCTTGTGAACACAAAACCAGTGCCGCTTTGCTAACACCACGACAGTAACTGCTGAATCTTTACAGTGCAACAGCAATGGACAGCGTATTTGTTTCGCTGCCCCGTACACATAAATTGTGTAAAATGGTGGCGTTGAACTTCGTCAGCTCATGCACATCCACATTCACGTCAACTCGGCTGAAAAGCCACTTCTCCATGCGCTCAGCCACATCTTTAAAAGAACGTATACCCTCGATTTTCTTCAGGATCTACAACGAATTTCAAGCGAACCGGTTATTTACATATGGTATGCTATAGTTGTCACTAATTTGCAAGTACATTCGTACATGGTTTCTTTGTCTACGGTTTTGATTTTTTAAAATATTATGTACGTACGTCGGCGTGCCCATGCCAAATGGCATGGGCACGCCGACGTGTGCTTCAGTTACGATGGTTGTAAACAGCTGGAAGGTACGTAGTAATATTATGTACATAAGACTATGTAAGTAATTATTTAATTTTGGATCAGCCACGCCCTTTGGGCCTTTGCAGATGAAATTATTTTTTGAGCATACTAGGGTAGTAAATTAGTAATCCACAAAAAAAATCAGTTTTATTTTCTCTCAGCCGCACTGACGGACCTTTCGCACGTGGGCTACAGGCATTCAAACGCTCAATCATGGCAGTACTATACTGTTAAATGTCAATATAGTGTAGTACTGCCATGGCTCAGTAAATCCGGTTGCAATAAATACGGCTCGGTAAGGGATCGCTAAACTGAACGTACGGTAACAGCATGCATATTAAAGCTAAACTTGCAGTAAACAGACTTGCAGTAAACTGGTGTTTATCAGTTGTTTATTATACAAGCCCATCCCGAAACCAGAGCACAACTAAACGTGTTAATTAAACCACCGCCTGCCGCGTATATGGCTTTATCCTTTAGCCGATCTCTACGGTGATTTCTCACGTATGGTGGTGCTCTTGTGTCCGGATGGGCTTGTATTATCTCGTATGGTCTTTGCAGCGTACGTTGTACCTGTTTTTACTAGTGGATTTATAATACAGAAGGATTTATATTAGTTGACAGGTCTAAATTCTACCTTAACTTACATCATAAGCTGATTCAGCTCCACCATGGCTCTTAATCTTATACTCCTTGAACCACGAAGATAATGAGTCTAATTCCGTCTCACTCAAAGCGGGACACGCAACGTCCAGCAACTTCCACCATGCCTTTTTGCTGGGGAGCTGCTCAGGCGTGATGCGTGCCGTCGTGATGCGGATGTTCATGTTCCATTCCGGCACCATGATGATGCAGTTGCGGATAAACAGCGTGCGGCACACCGCCGTCAGACCGTCCACCTCGTGCCGCACACAGTCCACAACATCAGCGTCTTTCAACTGCGCCGTCCAGCGGAGGTCTGTCAGGACTAGGTAGTCCGCCGGGCGGTGTTCGTGTTTCTCCAGAATAGTACGCTGCAGCCACTGACCGTTCAAGGGGAAGTTAAACATGGGTTCTTTCCGGTGGTTTTGCGAGGCGCTGATGTACACGGTCGGCCTCCAGAAACGCTCCACACTGCCGCACAGAAGGCACGCTTCACGTGCCCGCCCACTCCATCCGGCGGTGGCGTTTTTGGTGTAGCGCATATCGTCAACGCAACGCTCCATTACAGTGGTATTCCACAGGATGCAGACACTGCGCACTCGCTGCTGATCGGCGGTGTCCAAATACTGGAAGATGTTCCCGAGAATTTTCGGGGAACAACGATCGATGTTTTCAGGGAGGCATACCGCCATTTTAATAGCTCCAGAGGTCTATCGTTTGCGTCCTAAGGCTGGAAGCTTTTCAGGTGGAATGCATACGTCACTGCGAACAAAAAAGCGCTGATTTACTGATGGTCGTCGTGGTAATCAGCAATGAAAACCTTGCGCTTTACTGTACTGTTTTACGACCTTCCGAATTACATACAAAATAGTATGTTAAAGCAGTTTTGCAAGGGCTTAGGCATAAAAAAATGGCTGTGATGTAGTACTTCGAATGGCGAAGAGACACAACAGGAAAACTTCCTTTCGGAATGCCCTTTGGATTTGGGCCGGAATGCTACGAGGTGGAACAATATACGGAACAGTAGGCCACCCCGTTTTTCCGATGAGTATTTCTTCTCACTGGGGCCTAGGGCCGGGCCGGGCCTGGGGCTTAGAAGAAATACGCCGATAAGTATTTCTTCTCACTGGGGCCTAGGGCCGGGCCGGGCCTGGGGCCTAGAAGAAATACGCCGATAAGTATTTCTTCTCACTGGGGCCTAGGGCCCTAGAGGGACTCTTTAACATTTACCAACGTTACTAACGTTGTCGTTTTTTAAAAAGAAATTTCGAAATTATTTACGAACAGGTACTTCTTAAAAAATATGGGGTGCCGGACTCTTCGTTCCATTTTCCAACTACTCGGCCGCTGCAGTTTGGGTCAGAGGAGGTTCGATTATTTGATTTCGGACAATATGATACTAGAAATCAATCTCTTAAAACAACCGAAAAAATTCCGAGTCAGTTGTCAAGAAAAAACATTCGGCTGTGCCGTCGCCGTATTTACGATCTTACGATAATGTCTAAAATAATCTTCCGATTTACAGTACTAGTATCTGCCGTCTCCTGTGAGTTTGTGATCAACCAGTAAAGATCCCCGTAAACGTTACATACTGTTGTATAAGCGCATATTGTAACGCCCGTTACCTGTATTTGCGTGTACTGTATGTATGCCTAACGGTCACTCCTGTTCGCCCATTCGTTATACATGTATCTGTTCCTCCTACTTGCCTCTAGGCATTTACATACAGCCATCTCATCGCATGCTGACCGATGGTCATTCCTCAACACTTCACTTTTCCTTTTTCCTTTCTGCCAGTTGATGAATAAAGTTACAAAACGTACAGTTTGCCGGTTTGCTTAGCGTACGCATTCACACACAGACCGTAGCCACGCTACATTTGGTGCCGAAGACTTTGGTCTGACCGTGACCTTTTTGGTTTTGCTGTTGCGACGACGCAATCCCGTCGCCCGCCGCCGCCGCCGTCTATTGCTCTCCCACCCCGTTGCTCTCCCATCTGTTTTCCTTCCCATCCGGACTGATCACCCGGATCCCTACCGCCCGGTCTCTCCTCTTGCCTATCCGCACGCGGCGCTGCTTCGTACACACCCGGCTTCATCGCTCGGTAAGTTTGCACCACCGGCCACCGGCCGCTTTCCGTTGCGCAGATATTTGCATTCAGCCATTTACACTATAAACGCATCTCTGTTTGTATTGCCATCATTGTGGTATTGCTTTTAAAATTTCCACGGTATTAAGTTTTATCGCCTATTTATCACTTATCGCTGAACTTGTCACTTTTATTTTATATGTATACTACTACAATCTTGTATTAGCCTGCGTTTTCCCTTGAAATCTCGAAAATATAAAAAAAAAACCGACTTACGTTCATATTGTTTAACTGGCCTGAATAAAACCTGAGTTTAACAGCGTTTGCGACTTTCGTTTATTGTGCCTCTTTGCGGTACTTATTTGCATAACTATTATCTATTCAGTATTTGTTGTTTGGTATCTTGAAAATTCGTTAGCACATCTTCATTCGCATACCGTTTTAAAATTCTGTTTTCATATAGAAAAATTTTGTTTTGATTCCGACCAGGGTTGCGAACTCAACAAATTACACAACTTCTTCTTTTTTTATTTTAAAGTTCGTTTCATCAATCCAGCATTTCAATTTTATAATCTTACCTAATACTGCTTACTATCATCTTGCTCCACATATTGTGCTATACCTAAATACAAAAAACCATAATTGTGCCATAACTAAATACGTACAAAAATCAATCGAGTGTTTCTATTCGCAATCTTTTTTTTTTTGCACATTGGTTTGCTTGCACGATTATCCGTCTTGTTATATTTGATACCGACAACTACGAGTCCTGTATGTTTCGTACCTTATCGCTGCGCACCGGCATTTTCGTGCACGACACAGATTCCTTAATTTCTGCATTCACACAGTGGCCAGACAGTCTCGCACATACCTATAGACAGTGGATGCAGAACAGCGCTCTTTTTGCTCAGCCGCCGCTACCGGTATAACGCACATAATCAGCATTCTTCTCCAGCATCTTGCTAGCTAACAGTGCTATAGTTTGTCACGGCCGCCGACGGCAGCCAGGATCATTAAATAGCCGCTTTCTGTAGCCAGGATCATTAGACAGCTATAAAATATTCTGTGTCGCAGCATTCAGCCACTATCAGTACCCGTTTTAATTACTTTCTCAGCCATGACAGCATTCAAACAGGCTTCTCCACCTTAGTCAGCATTCTCATTAAGACACTGCTCAGGTGCATAGTTCTATCTTCCAAGGAGCCATTAATTTTCGTTTCTCATCACTGTACGCTAGAGCGTCACTTGCCCAGTCACCGCTAAAAGCGCAGTCCATTATCCAAAACGCCATAAATCTCGTTCTACCGTAGCTTTCTACCATTAGCGATCGCTTTTCCCACTATCACACCTGGCAGTTACCTTTTCTTCTGCATCTGTTCCCCAGGCTTTGCCAGCATTACGGTTCACTTACCTATCGTTAATTTCGGCGTTTTACCTTCTCGGCTCATTAGTACTATACGTATACTCGCTATTCGCTAACTCCTTAGCCAGGTTTTCTTTGCTCACCGCGCCGACTGCATTGTCTCAAGTGTCCAGGTGCTCGATACAGCCTCTATAGCCCACATCTGCCGGTCACGCCTGTCTCCCTCGCCCGTTGTCCTCATCTTCCATTACAGTGACCTCAGCTGCTCGCCCTCTGCAAACTGTGTGCATCCGGGCCCAGTGCCTGGTGCGGCGCTACGAACATTCCGTTCGGCACCGCTCGCACGTTCTGTTCCAAGTGGCGGGAAACGCGTGCACAATAGACGGCTACCCTGCCCTCTGGTTTGTGGCCCTTCAGGCCGGGGCGAGGCGTTACTTGGGTTAGATCGCAACTAATAAATTGTAGTTTTTGCACATCACTTTAATTTAAAATAATTAATTTTGCAATCCCAGCAGTCACCCACGCAACACTTTTAAAGTTTTCGCGCCCAACCGCGGGTGACGTCCATAGCTTAGACGGCCTCCACGCGCCGGCAGACGGCCTCCACGTGCCGGTTTATACGGCCTCCAGGTGCCGGGTAAATCCGCCACCCGCGGAAGCGACGCGCATGTTCGCCAAAGTCCGTTAAAACGCTACACCATGTCAAAACGTTCAGCTAGTGACGAACGGCATACCGCCGGATTCTCAGCGCTCAGTAAACCCGTCGATCTGGCCGAAGTTGCGCCCCGCTCTCCCAGTCGATCCGCAAACCCGATTGGCGCGGACCGGCCTAGCGGGCGTGAGTCCCGCCAGTTGGACCGGTGCGCGAACGTGGTCGAGCTGGATGCTCTGGCCGCCGCCCTGGAGCGTACAGGGCTCGGATCCACCATCGACATCCCGCGCTTCAGTGGAAAAGCAGGCGAGAATGTTGCCGCATGGCTGGAAAATTATAATCTTACGGCCTTAGCGAACGATTGGACTGAGACAAAGCAGTGTAAAAAATTTCCTCAATATATCGACGCATTCGCGCGTACCTGGTATATACAGCTACGCGAAACGGAACCCCTCACAGTTGAGAACTGGAACCTTTTAGAGGCCGCGCTGCTTACCCACTTCCGGCCGCCGGATTTTGTCGATAACGTTAAGCGCCAGTTGCGCAATCGTAAGATTAGGAAAACGAATCATTGACGGATTACGTCAATGACGTGTTATATATGTGTAGTACGGTCTCACCCACAATGTCCGACTCCGAAAAGGTTGATTATTTAATTCGTGGACTTCATGGCGATTTACTTGAACGTCTTGTGCCCATGAAACCAAAGACACCGGAGGAGTTTTGGCCGACTGCAACACCGTATTTGATTTGCAGCGCCTTATGCGCCGCAAGATCAACGATACGGAAACAAGGGAATGTGATTCAGTTAACATACCGGACGTAGAAAATCGTTTTTTCGACCGCAACTATTGTCAGAATAAATTTCGTCATACTTTTAACCGCGATTCCCGTTATTGTTCGTTTTGTAAACGTACAGGTCATGTAACGGAAGCTTGTCGGCGGCGCCCGCCGTACCACCAGTCTCGCGCATCGTGTTCGTTCTGTCAGCGCACGGGTCATTCAGTTTACGAATGCCGGTCATGGCAAGCCCGCCGTCGCCCAGCCCCAGACCGCCAGTGCAGTTTCTGTTTTCGGACTGGCCACAGTGAAGCCGAGTGCCGCACAAAGGCACGCGTTTTGACGATGCGCAGGTCAACGCAACGCAAACAGTCTACCCACAAAGCAATCATCTTTCGAGCCACTCATCCAGTGCGCACAACATACCCAATCGGCATTTTCAAAATAAGCCATTTCAGCGATCGGTAGGGAACAGACCATATTGTGAGTTTCACCATAAATATGGACATTCCACTGAAATGTGTCGTGCTCGTGCTGCCGGCTCGCAGCCTCCTGGCGCGCCTTATACTCGTACTAATAATAATCACCGTACACATATTACTACAAATACTAACTTCCGCACTAATCCGCCTACCGGTAATAATTTTCAAACTTTAACGTCTAATATTTCCAATAATACTCCTAACGCGGGACCGGGCGCTAACACTGGTACTTACACGCCTCGACCGCTGAATACGTTATCGGTTATGCAACTCAATTCTATCTCTATCCCTATTCCGCATGCCCTTCCTATAATACGGGTTACTGTTAATGGGCAGCCGTATAATATGCTTTTAGATACTGGCGCAGCAACTAACGTCTGTAGCTCTGATTTTGCATCTTCTTCCGGTTTTCCGGTAGCGGAGCCGCTTCAAAGGTCTTGCTAATTGATGGTTCCGTTATTCCGCTGCTTGGTACAGTACGTGTACCGCTTACGGCACTAGGGTACACCGAAACAGTTGTCTTCAACATTTTGCCGACGCTCGGTTCCGACAAAGATCTTATTCTCGGTTACGAAACGCTTGGTCTTTTTGGTGCCGTCATCGATACGGCCAATCGTACAGTCTTCTCTGTGCGCCCTGTCGTATGTTGCGCAGTACAGCCTGCACCACCGGTCGGGACCACAACGCCTCCGTCGCCGCCTCAGTGCGCCCGGCCCTCACCGGTGTCAATCGCTCCCATAGAGCCCTCCTCTGATTTTGTCCAGCCGTCGCATGTTGATGCCGATAATAATTTCAATTTTTCTTGCTTATCTCTCGGCACTACCCTCGATGGTAATCAACTATCCAGTGTCCTTGCGTTATTACGCTTTCATAAAACGTTTTTCCTACACCGACGCGCCCACTTGGCTGCGCGTATAGCTTCGAAATGCACATCGATACCGGCACGCATTTGCCAATTAACTGTCCTCCTTATCGCACAAACCTCCTTGAGCGTTCTCATATTCAGGCTCAGCTGGATGAGCTCCTTAGGCTTGATCTTATTGAACCCTCTTTTGGCCCCTGGGCGTCCCCTGCCTTTCTTGTTCCGAAAAGAATAAACAGATGCGGTTTGTTATAAATTACTCTAAACTCAACGCAATTACTAAGAAAATGGCATATCCCTTGCCTCGGATCGACGATATTCTTGATTCCCTAAGCGGATGTCTCTATTTTACCACGCTCGATATGAAGGCAGGATACCACCAGGTGCCCCTTGCCTTGTCAGCTCGCGAAAAGACCGGTTTTGTCGTTAATGGTAAACACTACCATTACAAAGTTGTTCCTTTGGCCTTACGAACGCACCTTCGATTTTCCAGTGTATAGTCAATACCGTATTATCGGATTTCTTGTGGCAGTTTTGTAGCATACATTGATGATATTATCATCTATAGTAAAAGTTTTACCGAACATCTCGCACACGTTAATCTTGTATTAGGACGCCTTCAAGACGCAAATCTGTTGTTAAATCCAGATAAATGCTTATTTGCTAGCCAGGAAGTAAAACTTTTAGGATTTATCGTTACGCCCACGGGCACTCAACCGGACCCAGACAATGTCCGGGCCATCTGTAAACTACCTACTCCTAAAAATTTAAAAGAACTTAAAACGGTCCTTGGTAAATTAAATTATTTTAGAAAACATATTAAAAATTTTTCCAGTATTGCGACACCGCTTACAAAACTGGACCGCGTCGGGGTAGCCTTCGAATGGGGCGCGGAGCAACAGGCTGCTTTAGATTATTTCAAGGCTTCTTTAGTATCGTCCCCGATACTTCGTCATTATAACCCAGCTCTTCCAGTTACGGTCCATACCGACGCATCCGGTTATGGTATTGGCATTGTGCTTCTCAGCCCCACGGCGCTGATGACCTTTACATCCGATTGCATACGCGAGCCGTACTCTTTCCTCCACAGAACAGCGCTGGTGCGCCACCGAGCGCGAATGTTTTGCCCTCTACTGGGCCTTTTGCAAGTTTCGGCCTTACCTTATTCCGGGACATGTTACGGTTGTCACGGACCACCACGCGCTGTGTTATCTTTTATCTAAATCTTTTAATAATAATAAACTAACTAAATGGGCTTTATTCTTATCTGAATATAATTTAACTATAGTTTACAAAAGCGGTAAAACTCACGGCGACGTCGACTGTTTAAGTCGTTGCCCCTTCCGAGGACGCCATTGAAACGTCGTTGCATCCTTTGTTTACATTCGGGTCACTGGACGTGGCTGCGCTTCAGCGCAAGGACAAATCTATCAGCCGAATCATTAATATGTTAGAAACTCCGATCAACGAACTTTCAAGTGACGCCCGCAAGATTGTTCGAACCTTTATGCTTAAAGACAATATTTTATATAAGCACTTTATTCGTGAAGGTCAGTCGTACAACTTACTGTATGTTCCTCGCGCATTGCGCCGGCAGGTTTTACAGTTTTCGCATGATAACCAGCTCACCGGCCACTTGGGCTTTGCCAAGACGTGGGAGCGCGTTAAAACCCGCTTCTACTGGACAAATATCGTAACCTCAGTTCGCCTTTACGTGCAGTCCTGTTTAACCTGCCAGACGCGGAATCCGAATAACAGTACTCAGTTAGGCTTACTTCAAAATTACTCTGTGGCAAAGTATCCGTTCGCCGTCATATCCATCGACCTTATGGGGCCGCTCGGTTTCTTACTCAGATACGAAGTACATTGTTGTAGTAGTCGATCACTTTAGTAAGTTTGCCGTTGCTGGCGCATTTAAAAACTAAAGAAGCCATTGAGATAGCCAACTTTCTTGTCAACTGTGTTTTGCTAACTTTCTCTCTTCCGCAAAAATTGTATCAGACAACGGCTTAGAATTTTGTAATCAAGTTTTCGATCAGGTGTTAAATATTTTGAATATTAAGCATTTGCACTCATCGCCTTACCATAGCCAAGGAAATGCGCCCGTCGAACGCGTAAATCGCTCTTTACTCGAAATAATTTCCAAATACGTTGACCTTTATCACAAAGACTGGTCACTAGTCTTACCATATGCGGTATACGCCTACAACACTTCCGTTCATACTACGACGAAGTTTTCTCCTTTTTCCTCATGTTTGGTAGAGGCTACAATGCCGGTGGATCTTGTGTTGCCCACCGAGCCTACGCAGTTGTCTCGCAATCTAATCGACCGCTTCTCCGAAATTTCAGAAATCGTTGTTGCGAACGTGGAAGCTTCTCAAAACACTAATCTCAGCTATCATAACCAGTTCTTAAAGGACGCTCAGTTTGCTATCGGCGACCTGGTCCTTCTTCATAAACCTACGTTTAAACTCAGGACGTCAAAAAAGCTTACCCATATGTTTCGTGGTCCCTACACGATTACTAAACAGCTCGGTCCAGTTACATACTTACTCACCAATTTGCGTGGTAACCAAAAGACCGAGGTTGCTCATATTTCTCGTCTTCGTCCGTTTCACGATCGCGCTGCGTTTACCTCCGATTCCGATATTTCGGACCGCGATCGGTCAGTTTCCGCTATGAGCGACGTCTCCGACTCTGACGACGACATTTTGTATTCGCTTAACGACACACCCTCCGGCTGTGTCTACCGTCGTTGAAACCCCGAGCAGGTCAACATCGCCGGCACCAGCCGCCGGTGGCCCCACGCCACCATACCCCGCGCCGCAGCAGCCGTGCGGTGAAGCAGCCGCATCGTTTATTACAACAGCTTAATACATTTCAGGCTGTCATGCTGTCGGAACGCCACATTAAGGGTCTGTCAATCCCGTTCTACGGTCCCCGCGAATCGGAAAACCTGATCACCGACCAGGCACATCAAATCTGTGCCGGCGTCATCCCCGGAGCTACGAGGGATTTTCTTGATGGCGAAACGCACATACCAGTCACAGCCGGTGAACCGCTCGACCATCCACTTTATCATCCATACACACTTATGATGCCGGAGAACAACCGCCAGGCACGTACTTCCCCCAACCGGGCCGGTATTTTTGTTTGCCAAGTACGCGCGTACGGAACTCGAAGCGCGCTTGTATATGATAACTACCGCCCGCTTTACCACGCCACTGAGACCACCATCCTCCAGACCGTCAATTCGTTCGAACTGACGGTCACGCCATATCACACCTGCTTTTACAGCGGGGATTGGGCTGTTCCTTTCCTTTGGGCGCCCAAAGTGCCACGGGTGCCCCCGCTGCCACCACTCCCTCGCATCCCGCGACCGCAGTCGCCGCCGACCCCACCGTCACCACCACCGGCTGCAGAGTACACTATTCGCTTAACACCACGTGTGCCGGCCGTGGCCACACATTTGGCCTTTTCCTCATGGCCACTCCTCCTCCGCCATGCCGGCGCTACCGGCACATCCGGACACATTGTCCAGGTGTGCGACTGTCAGCACCCACGCTTTGTCGGCGCACTGGACCTCTCCGACTACGACTCCTGCCATCAGCCTAACCGCGCCTCCGACTTACAGGTACCGGTTTTTTATAAACTTTTCTCCGCTGTAAGTACGTCGTTCAACTTTAAAGGCTATGCCTGTAGAAGCTGGGTAAACGTACTGTACATTAGTGAATTTTTCTGGGGTTCGACGGACACTTACCAAAATCGTATCCTGTTGTAGTAAGTGCCGTAGATTGTTGGCATATGGTCCAAACGTTAGATTGTTCAGGCAATGTTATGGTACACGACGGTCACGCATTTCGTTATGAAGCCGATCCTACAGGCTCGGCCAGCTGGCTGCATAGTAATCAGTTTCGTACTACTAACTGCGTCTTCGAGGAAGTTACCCTGGAGCGAGACTGCGACAATTGTGCCGTGGTCTCCGTTCAGGGTAACTAACTAGACAGTACCCTTCGGGTTATGCAGTTCACGGTCATACAGCTTACGTATGGCAGGTAAATAATCGATTCACCGAAACACAACATTGTTCTAAATTTCACGAGCTTCATTCCGGTTTAGGTGTTTTGATTAAGACTGATAGTACCATTTACGTCCGCGATAAACTTCGTCAAACTGATTTGTATTTTAACTTAACTGTCGTCTCCGACTGCCCCATGGCAAATGCGACAAATTATCCCTCTTTGACGACCAATCCCTTCTGCTACAAATTTTTAATCGTTCAACACAATTACCGCTTAATTTAACCTCCCACACCACAATTTCTCAACATGTAGATATTTCTAAACACTGTGCGTTTACAAGTCTTTTATACGTCGGCTATCCATCAACATAACCAGTGGTTACTAGATACCATGTCCGACCAGATTAATAATCTAATTGCCGATAGTAACAATATTTTTTGTAAACTCCGTCAAAATAAAAAGCACGATCTTTTCCTCCTTTCGAAACTCTCTCCAGTTCGTGCAGCACACGCTTTTAATCTTCCTCTCTGTAACCACCTTGATGTACATGGTAATACTGCCATTCTCCGTACTTGTACTTCCTTAAATACCACTTTTCATGCTGTATTCACTAAGTGCGGTCCTGAACCTATTACATCTATACATAATTCTAATTTCACAATTGGTAAAGATGGTTTCACTCTGCATCCATTTTCCACATGTTTCTGGTCAAACGGCATTACCAACTTTAATGGATACTCGTATATTTATAATAACATTTCCTGGGTACCTCTGAACTTTACCAAATTCTCGAAGAAAATCCACTTCCGCTCCTTTTCGTTACACCGGTAGACCATATTTTCACTCTCTGTCTGATATTACTAATAAAGAATCTTCCACTCTTAATATGATTGCTGAATTGTCTGCCTTACTGCAAAATTCTAAATCTACGGTTTTAATGATTTAATGCTAAATACTAATCAGATAGAAACAAGTACTGTACATATGTCATTTATTGAGCGCATAAAGACGAGTGTCTGTACTATTACTCGTCTTTGGCCTTCTGGCCGGATTCCTGTATCTTGGAATCCGTACAGGCTGCTTGCAGTGTTTTTCGCCTGCCTGCGGGCGTGTGTATCATCATGTTGTTTCAAGTTTTCAGTACCTCTGCCAGACTTCAGAACGCACCTCCGCATTTACCAACGCGCGTCCGGCGGTAACCTATGCAACCAGGCGGACGTGTCATCATCCCTCTGCCTACTCCGCCACCAAAACAACCGCAGCCCCGCCGGGCTGTTCTGCGATATCCGCATTAAAACCGCGCAGGCGACCGGACATTGTCCTCATTGGACCGGCTGATGGCTATATGCCGTTCCTAATGGATATCGTACTCGCCGCCTAATGGCTCAACTATTATGGCACCTTATCGGATCCGTTAGTGGATTCCTTATACCACCTCACTGGCCGTTTATGGACGGATCGTTAATTACTCTTTTCATCTTTAGCCATTGTACAATGTACACGCTTCCAGTGCGTATTAATGTTATCTCTCTTGTGGCTTCGATGAGGACATCTTCAGACTTGCATGGGGCAATGTAACGCCCGTTACCTGTATTTGCGTGTACTGTATGTATGCCTAACGGTCACTCCTGTTCGCCCATTCGTTATACATGTATCTGTTCCTCCTACTTGCCTCTAGGCATTTACATACAGCCATCTCATCGCATGCTGACCGATGGTCATTCCTCAACACTTCACTTTTCCTTTTTCCTTTCTGCCAGTTGATGAATAAAGTTACAAAACGTACAGTTTGCCGGTTTGCTTAGCGTACGCATTCACACACAGACCGTAGCCACACGCTACAATATCATGTATGCTGTTTTACAGAGAATTGCAAACTTTCACAGAGAATTGCAAACCCGGAATTGAGTTCCGAATGGCAAGCGGGATAAGACGTTTTCACAATAGTACAGTGGCCGCGCCGGGTTTTTTTTGTGAATGCAATAAGTACGTAATTTTGGAAGAACTTTTCTGTACAGTGTACACTGGCGACATAGACAAACCCATAAGGAAAAATTAATTTAAAATCAGAAAGCAAAAACAAACTCACAGCAAATTCGAAAAAAAAACGGGATTGCCTGTTGTGTGGTAAATATCTCTAGACGCACTGGCCCATTTTGATAAAGAAATAATAGGATATTTTGCTAAAAAAATAATCCTGTGTACGAGTCGTATAATATTTAATTTTTAACTGGGCAATGCAGCAACAATTTATCACCATAATTCACGCCTTGCATATTTACTGTACACACGTGCGTTTTTTTACACTTAAGTGTACATTTATGATTTATTTTAAAATTAATAAAACAATCAAACAGCGCCATATTGTGGCATTGTTATGTGCATAATTTATGCACATAACGATGCAGCAGTGCGGTATTTCACCTGTTATTTGCAAAACACATTTACGCAGCATAAACATGTACTGCAAATACGCACTGATACATCCTTATCATCATAATGGCATAATCTGCAGGTAGTGTTCCTGTTATTTCCCCACGTGTCTTCCCTCGCATCGGTCTTGCGCAAACGTAACTTTGTACGTAGAAATTTAAACATTAATAATTATGAATAAATAATAGGTTGCAGTTTTAGGTGCAGTACTTACATATTATGTTTTGGCCGTACTGCTGCCGGGATTTTGCACCAGCATATGTGGCAAAGCGAATGTATTCGTTTATTAGGCAGACAATACACAATAACACACAAGAGGAACAAAAAAGATAAATTCAAATCAATTAAGAAACATACGGATTTCGTATTAAGATAACGTGGGAAAATGGCGCTGGAAATAGTGCGCCGTGTGCAGTGTATACGGCATTTGGAAACTGGAAGACACAGCACCAGACGGCCGTCTTTGTGTGCGACAGGTACGGTTAAACGGTACAACAGAATAGGTGGCGCTTGTACGTGCGCCCACTATTTTCCCATAAGCCTATATGCTGCCGGGAATTTGTTTCCTCTACTTAAAGCTAGGATCGCGCTGTATGACAGTAGGAGTACAGAAGCACTAACAGAAAAGTTACAGCTTACATTGGTAAAGTAATTATATGTACGAGTACAGCTGAAGGTTGGCCCGGTACATGTACCAAATTGGAGTCTATACAGGAACTTTCATGTCTTCTTCCAGCATTGCTTTATGACATTTTGTAGCCAGAGGATTTATATACGTAAGCACGAAATCCGTTTGCGCGCGCAACATCCGGTTCGGGAGTTATTAATGAAATAAAATTCCAAAAGTTTAAACGCGCGGAGGTGTACCAAAAGTCTCATTATGAACCGATGATCTTCAAATTTAGTATGAAAACGCACATTACCATGAAGATTGTTTTGGTACCGAACCAGCTTTCTACCATTTTTTTTTGAAATTTTAAATTAATTTTTAAAAACCGGATTTTGCCCGCACAAACGGTTTTTTCGCCTATGTATACGAATCCTTTGGCCACAAAATATCATAAAGCAATGCAAAAAAGTGTTGGGGAGTGCACGACAGCGAAAGTTGCCGTGGATCATTGGTGGATGTATACAAATTTGGTGCTATGCACCGGGCCAAATCCCTGAAGTCATTCCATTAATACGATAGTTGATCATGGAAAGTATTATTAGCCTTACTCACAGCCATTCGATGGAAGTACCTGGTATTATAAACTGATAATCACAGTTTACCAGATACCCTAGTTTGTTTGTAAAGAACACGTTAACAACTAAACTGAGCATGAATGGTTCACTTCAAAATTCTTCTGCCGTACTAGTAGATGTGGCAGAAATCATGGGAATCGATCAAAACGTCAGCAGCCGTATATCCACTTGTGCGCCGTACCTGTGCGTAATCCCGTCGCAATCTGTTGCTTTTGGATTGAGTTCTCGCGATAGCTGCCTCACCTTTTTTGGCCCATCGCGCGCGCGAATCCTCAGTAAATTAGAGAATTTTTTGAGGATCCTAGTGATATTAACCAAGAACTGATCAAAGCACCAGGTGGTCGGGAATGCCCCTTGTAAGCAATAAACATGCTTCGTGTAACCCAGCTATAGAAGCATGATCAATAATATGTAATTACTGGACTGGTTCTCTCTGTCATCAATCTCTTTTTTTTTATTTCTTGCATAACACTGTTTAACGTACCCTGTTTTTACCTTAGTATTCTGCTGTAAAGTTTATTGGTAAAAAAATGGCTGTGGTCCGTTATTTTCTCTGTTTGATAATGGTCTTCGCGTTCGCCAACGCTTGGCTAGCAGTGGATATGGAAAATTTAAGAAACGACCTGTTTAATTCCCAGACGGCTCCACGACGACCGGTAATTATTTACGAGACCTTTTATTCGTTTCTGCTGCAGTATGCCATTCTGCTTTAATACATAGTAATAAATAGCGCATTTAAAAAATGTTAGAGTCTCCTGTCATTAATGTAATTTTACATTTCAGGTGGCGCAGAACCTCAACATCCTGGCAGTACGCGATCGGATCCAGGCCATGAAAACGTATTTGGAGACGGCGAACTTGCCGCAAACAGTCAACCAGCGAAAGGTCAACCGGGCACTCCTACAAGCCCTGATCAAAATGCTGGGTTAGCTTTAAGTTCGACTTTTTCGTTTTCGGAAGAAATACTAACGTATACTTGGTTATCTCTAGGTAAAAATCAAATCACGGAAGTGGATCGTGACCATATTTAGTTCTGGATCTGGCGATAGTGCAAAGAGCTGTTAGACAAAATCGGTCACTACAAAGACCTGATGGACATTACACTTATTAATATAAAACGGACCTGCAATTGTTGGTTTCAACTATGTTTCCGACTGTTCCATTATTTTAAATCTACGTTCTGTTTAGACGTTTTGATTCGATAGTGACCATACTGAATATATGTACTACATGTCTAATGTGTGTCATGCCATCAGTTACTGGTCTTAGTTAAATCTTTGTTGTGTCTCGACGTGTTAACGCAGTAATTGTCAAGTGTTGTACCAGCTATACTGTCTTAATAAACAAGCAAAGAAACACACTCGTGTTGTTGCGAATGCACTGCCTCGTATCTAACAGTTCATTTCAAAAGGTTTTAACTCAGAGAAGAAACAAGGGGTGTGGCCTATACCCTTTAGAATTACCCGCTTGGCCGTTTTCTGAAACTGCTGGTACACGGTACGATACAATCGTATATCACTTGGAGTTGGGTGCACTTTATGCAATAATACGAGTAATTGTGGAGGAAAATCTTGTCCGCAGACCGCAGTTGTACTGTCATTCATGGCTGCTCCCCACAAAATTAAATGCACACAAGTACTCCATTTTCTTCTCGCTCCAGTTTACAAGAAGTCTCCGACATCCTCCACAGTTGTGCAGCTATACAAAGAGTCTTGCAAACATATGATATTATACCACAGTTTTACGCCACTGTAGACTACTGTGTGGATATATTGTGAATTACAAAAATCTGATGGGGTACGAACCTTTATTAAGTATCATAGTGTGAGTACAAACTAAATTTTAATGTGTCCAGAGTAGTTCATGCACTGACATAAGTATCTTAGTACAAATCAATCACACTTGGTCGATCCCGTATTATCTACAGTTATTTAAAATAAAAAGCAAAAGTAAATCTTTTTTCTCAAGGGCACATAAAGCTTTCTACTCTTCCGTTGTGGTACCTCTTTGATTTTCTGCATACGTAATTTGACTCCTACTCTGGCTGTCTTTCACAGTTAACACCTTCGCAGCATAGCGGCCGGCGATTTCCCGACGATTCCCTTCAAAGAATAAATAAAGTAAAAGTATACATCGTACGCTGTTCATCGAACTGTACCCAACAGAGACGCAATCTGACCCTTGAAAATGTATTTTTTAAGATGGATACGCTATTTCCGGAAACAGTTTACGTAAGAATGTTAAGCAGTAGCTACGGCCTCCTTTATCACAATCACCGTTTGACGTCATTCTGCCAGAAAGTTAGTGAAGCAAACTGCATAAAACAGTGCCACCAAAGTATTCTAAAGTAACGATGCGAAATGCCAGTGTACTCGTTAACGTAATCGAGGATATCCATAGCCAGTAGGTACGTGCCGCATCAATCCTAAAAATGCTACCGAATTATCCACGCTGGACTGGGTCCACTGGCCATCTCACGTCTCCCGAGTTACCAAAGCGGCAGAACTCCTGATATAAATTTGATCGCTCCAGCTTCATTTCCACATTGCTTAAACCTGTTTACCAGTTACATAAACCGTTGAATTTCCGGATTCTGGTGATATTCTTAATAGCGAAGAGTTTGTGCTAAAATGGAGCTGAAACTCCGGTTTGTTTTGTGCCTGATACTGGCGGTCTCGTCCGCCAGCGCTTGGATGGGAATCAATCCCGAACGAAGCAACGGACAAAGCGACGGGTCCAGCGATCAGCCTGCCTCATCAAGACCGGTAAAAATTTATACATCCTTCAACCGTTATTTTGATTAGTTATTAGGTCGTTTGTTAATTTTATTGTGCTACACTGTACCAAGTTTTGCTTGACCTTTATCAAAATTTTTGAAAAATGAAAAGAAGACCAAAATATTAGAGCTTTTCGAAATATTAGGCATATTGTTGTAAGTTATCATAATATGTAGTTACGTATCTGTGTGACTGTGTCAAAAAAGACGTATGTTTTGTATGCTTATTCCTCAATGTTCTGGCTGTTTTTGAGCGATTCAGTATCCATCGTAAGCGTGTAAAGTAAAGATTTTTAATGGGATTCGCTCAGTATTCTCCGTAGTGAACAACATAAGAGAATGCTTCATTTATCGCTCTAGTCTTTATTGACTTCATCTGTACCACTTTCTGTTTGACCTTTACCAAAATTAGAAAAATGTGCGAAGCTCGCAATATTTGAGCTGTTTTTCATGAATATACCGGCATTGCAGGGAGCGCAAAAAATGAACATCTTGATGATGCCGGATCGACTGATGGCCATGAAAGCCTACATGGATGCGGCCAACTTACCACAGACGCCGTATCAACGAAAGGTCAACATGGCCTTCTTGCAAGCCATGGCCAAAATGATGGGTATAGCTGCATTTCTCCTTTTTGATTTTTTAGTAACATAGTGAACATGCTTTCTAATGCAAAACATCCCGATTGTAGGCAAAACGCAAATCGTGGAGGTGGAACCGGAGGATATCGCTTCCTGGTCTAGCGGCAACGCATAGAATTACCGGACAATCAGTCCACTTCGAAGTCCTTCAAAAATTTTTTATTGGATTGCACCCCGGAGTTGAAGATTTCAACAATGCCCCCTATTTTACTGTCAAAGTTTGGTTGTTTGTCGACGTGCTAACTCCACTTTTATCTGTACATTATGCGCACCTTTGTCCCTAACTGTACTCTATATACCTGCGTATGACTAATCACTATGTACTGTATTGCTGAAGCTACTCGTAACTCTAAACAGTGCGGATATATTCTCCCTGATTTGCTGATGGCTGTCTGGTTTTGAGTTTTATTTCCTAAGCGTGTTGTTTATTTTGTGACAGTGTCTGACCGACTTGAGCGTTAATACACAATGCAGCTGTCTATGACTCCTTGACCTCCATGAATCTACAAAGTATTACGCGCTACTTGTAGGTAATTTGCCAAAATTAAATAATTCGCATAATTATGTAGCACGATCTGTAACGATCGTTCATGCGCACGCCATGTTACGATTTCCAAGATATCCGCTAAACCCGGCAGTTTAATGAATTATTGATTGCACATTTAATTACTTAGAACGACAAAAGTAATTAATCAGAGGAATAAAGAAAATCCAAAGGCCGTAAATTAAAAAAACACTACGTGACAGCTGTAGTAGAAACTGGGGAATTAAAAAAATAATAAGAAAATCAAATCGATGAATTAGAAAAGTCGTTGTGTTTTAAAATGTATAGGCGGCTGGAAGGAAACACTGGGTACACCACACACACACGATACTGCAGACACGAAGAAACCTTCTTGAATTCTGAGCAAATGCCGACAAAATCCGGCCCATCACGCCAACCGGCGCAACTTCACGGTTATCACTAGAGCTCTAAACCATAGAAAAAGTAATATAAAAAACAGCAGAAAAATCTCCTCCGCATCCAAAAATCATCAACCCATGTTTTCCGACATGTACAATAAACCAGGACCACTCAGAGGAACCGCTGCACCTGCACATCGCGGCACACCGCGTTAGTACACCCCTCCTTGTACTTATACCACACCCGCCGCTTAGTTCCGCCCGCGACCACCACCGGGGCGTCGGGATCCATCGGCACCTGCTGCCGGAGATACTCCTGCACCGACCACACCCGCAGCTTCCGCGAACTGACCCCCCGGTGGCCAGCTTCCTTCTCCGGAACCGATCCGAGACCCAGAAGGACCTCCGGGGTCTCCATGACCCCCGGGGTCGGTGTTTCCGGTGGGGCGGCGTGGCTGGCCTCCACCTCCACCAGCCGCAACCGCACCTGGGCGGCGATCATCTCTTTGGCGGCCAGGGTCAGGGTCCCGGCGGCGCTGGTTGGGGAGGTCCCCGGGAAGTGGGCCACCGCCTCCAGGTGCGGATCCAGGAGGAGGTCGACGGTGCCGGAGGGGGAGGATTCCTCACGGTAGGACACGCCGTACGCCACCATCTGCGCCACGACGTCGCGGACCAAGACGCGCTCGCTCGGGTTGAGGAGTTGGATGTTGTGACCCTGTGCGAATTTAATTTTCAATTAAGTAAATTAATTAACCTTATTAATTAAATACTTTTTAATAAATTAATTAATTAATAAGTGATAAATAAACTATCATCATATAAATTAATAATAAAGGTTGAGTGTTGTGGTCTGCACTATCAGCGATTCATTCGCAGAAAAATGATATTCGGCAAGATTAATACTACAGTACAGTGCCGCACTGATTAAAATTCCGTCGCCAGTTTGATAAACAAAAATCAAGTGGTAAGAAAAACCGGAAAAACGTATTCATAGCCAAGTAACTCCTACTAATGAGCCAAATACAGATTTCTAGCCAATGCTCCGCGCATGGGAACTAGGATATGGAAGAAATTACACACTGTTCTACGATGATTCACACTGACGCTAATCATGGAAGTTTACGTACACTGCACATTAGAATTATTACAGGAAACAAAACAGTATTATATCAAAAATTAATTATTACTATTATCATTGAAAAAATAAACAACAAGGTGCTAATATATATGTGCGTCAGGCAGTCGCTATAAACATTTATATCTTGGCTCTTACTGACAGAATTCAATATTACATCAACAACGTGTTTACTCTTCTCTTCAAACTGAAATTACTTACAATTGTTATTTTGAGTACAATAAAAATATAGAACTAGCATGTTATGGAAAAACTTAAAACTGCAGTACATCTTTCATGTCCTTTTTTGTTTTCTAATACAGATACATCGTAAGTTCGAAGTACACTAACTGTATTTTTTATATACACTATCTGCAATATGTAATGTAATGTTTTATATACACTAGTTACAACAATGTTTTATATACTCACACTAATAACAACCTTTGTTTACTTTTGATTAATTTTCAATTAATTAAAATTTTTAAAATTTAATATAATTATTAACGAACACCACCATTGTGACACTGGTACTGTTCATTACAAATTATATTTTAAAATTACTAATTATAATTTAAAATTTAAATATTATTTTTTAGTGTTGTACCTTGAGAATCGGTTGCAGGATGTTAACCAAATACGGAACAAATTCACTGGACAGCGCGCCGCTCTTCACCACCCGGTATAATCCCGCCGGCAGATCCTTAACGAAGGCGTCCATGATTTCCTTATTCCGACCGCACCGGCTGCGAAACTCCACCTGTTGCTGCGGGAAATTCAGTTTGGGCACCGCGTTGCCGCTGAGTAAGACGTGCAGTGCGACCGGGGAAAACGAGGCGTATCCCCGCAGGAACCAGCTCTGCTCCTCCATCACGCCGCGCTCCAGGATGTCCGCGAAGCAGAACCAGTTGGCGCACTGCGCCGCGGAGATTAACCGCGATTCCTTGTGCTTGACGCGCAGATAATTCTCGTATAATCCCGAGAGGATTTTCTCTAAATCCTCCTGTTGCACGGTGCGGAGGACGCTGCGGGTGGAATCTTTTTCCGACGCGCCCTCACTGATCTAAGGGTGAAATTCAAAGACTTTTTTCCCGTTTTCAAAATGGTTTCACATTACAATTTATTCGAAATACAACCTGACAATTCATTTCAAAATACAAAATTGGATAAAATAATTTTGAAACGATAAAATATCAAATCAAGCGTGATTAGAAATAAAATCAAGTTACAAAAAATGGGATTTGAAATCAAGCGTGATAGGAAAAAATAGAATTTAAAACCAAACTTTTATTGAAATAATTCAAAATAGAAAATTAATAAATCCAACTGAAAATTAGCCAGCCAAAATCGAAAATCAGTTACTGGAAAGAGAAAATCCAGACTCCGAAATACAAAATAAATATGCAAGTCGTATTAAACAATATTTTTAAAAAAGAATCGTACTAAAGCGTTACGATGGTTACAATGCAAATTCTGAAATAGAAAATAAATATGCAATAAAAAAGTGGAAAAAAATTACAATTTTCAACATTCTGTCAATGCATTTCGTCAGAAGTTTGATGAATTCCGCGATTAATGCGCTCAGTGTTATTCTTCATTTGATGCATTTAAAAATCCCGTTTGCAAAAATGAAGTCAAGACCGGTGTGACTGTAAAATGATTTCAATTTGCAATTTTGAGACCGCAGTCCACGTGACCGCTTCGACCCACCTCGTTCTGCCGGCCGGCGCCGGGTGCGCGGAAGACAGTGTCCCAGATGCCGAACAGCTGTTTGCGGCTGTCCTTCCGTCCGATGGTCGTCTGGCTGATGTCGGCGACGGCCAGCCGGTTGCCCTGGACCGAGGCGAACTGGATGGTGTTCAGGCAGGTGCGGATGTCGTCCTCCGACTTCTCGCACAGCACGTGAATCACGGAGGAGTCCGCCTATTTACATGGAAGAAATTCAAACACTTTCAGCCAATTTTCAAATAATTCAATTTTACTTTCGAAGGGAAATAAAAATTAAAAAAATATTTTCTAAATTTAATTCAAATTTAATTCGTTAAAAAAATTATTTTTTACAGTTTGCTTCGCAAACAGGTTGTACGATGGGCGAAACAGACTACTAAGTGGTATTAAGGGCGAAACAGACTACAGTACTGCAACGAAATAAAGCAATCTGATGACAAGTGAAATAAAATCTAAAAAATAATTCCAGTTTCCAGTTTTTTCCCGAATATCTTTCGAAAGCTATTAGGCGACGACAATCATTGAAATAAATTATTTCCGGTCATTTTGATCGTTTAATCAACTGTCTACCGTGGAAATCTCGATTTTTAATGTTAATTTTAAAACCTGTTGTTAACAGATTGGAAATGGTAATAATCAAAAAACTAAATTTTTATTTTAAATCATATCAAAACGCGACAGCCAGTTTCAAATGTAATTCGGCCAGTTAATTCCTGAAACTGTAACTTTCATCCTACCTGGATGGGCAGGGAGCGGCAGATGTCCAGCATGCGCTGCGCCAGGCGTTCGCGGTGGATGGGCGGGAACTGCACCACGACGCTGACCTGGCGGAGGGGTTTCAGTGCCGGCACGTACTGGTCGTTGCAGATGCAGATGATGGGCCGCCATAGGGCCAACTTCCGCTGCGCTTTCTTCTTCCCGCTGGCGCTCTTGGCCTCCCCTACCAAAACACGTAAAATGTGAAACTGAAATTCAAACCAATTTTTAGGAGTTTCCCGAACAATTTAATACAAATTCTGAGACATCAGAAATAATTATTATTTATTTATCACATTATTATTCTCTAAGGAAAAATGGCTTTTTCCTCATTCTTATCCTTTTAGCAATTCGAACAATGGTTGCGCCGTTTTGGCATGATTTGAAAAGAAATTTGAAAGTGAAAAAGGAACTTAAGTTTATGATAATATTATGTAGTGCATTATTGAGAAAACATAAAGACTGTTCAATATTGCACGACGGATCGAAAAACATCTACGATTTCTCGCTCATTTTAACCATTTTCAATTCGAACGCTTTTTAAGCCGCTTCGGGAATAATCTGCAACGAAATCTGAAACTAAATAAATTACTTATTTTATAACATTGTTCTTTCGAAAATATGGAAAATATTTTTCTTTCGGAAACTGCTGGTGTTTATGTAGGTGATGAAACGAGTAATATCAGATACAGTAATTTCTCGGTTATTTTCATTAGTTTTGTCAATAATCACCTCCCGTGAAATGTATATAAAATCCTCTAGAATATTCCTCGCTTCAAATCGGTTTATTAAAAATTCAGAAAGTATTTTTTGAAAAATTGTTTTCCAGTTTCCATTGCAGATTAATTTCGCACGCGCCAAGACTTGCTCTGATTCACAAATAACAGTCTAATTTACGCTGGAAATTGTAATAATAACCCTACCTTTCAGTAAATGGACGAGATAGTCCACGGTGGCGGCCGGCGCCCCGTCCACCTCGTCGATAATCAGGCACTTGGGCCGGTCCACCGCCACGCCGTCCTGCATGAGCGCGGCGATGTTGCCGTGCATCAGCGAGGACTCCACGCGGTTGCGGAAGACGTCCAGGGCGCGGTCGTCGCTGGCGTTAATCTCCAGGGTGTCGTAGCCGGCGTGCCGGGCGATCACGTGCGCCAGGGTGGTCTTCCCCAGGCCCGGGGGGCCGCACAGCAGCGCCGTCTTGAAACGCGGCCGCCGGTCGGCGTCCAGGGTGAAGCAGTAGTCCGGCACCCCGCCGAAGGCCCGCGGGACGAAGGTCTTGGGATTATTCGCCGCTTTGCGCTTGCCGAAACCTAGGATTGTGATTTCGACCTTTCTGTACCGTTGGCATAAAAAATATTGCATAATACTGTATTTATTTTGGAAAATAATTTCAGACAAGGTTTTAATTAAAACATATTAAAAATAAAACAACCATCAGCACTATTTAAAAAAAATAGCAAACAGTAATAAAAAAATATGACAAACAAATAAAAAAATTAAAAATAAGGTAGAAAAAATTACTTTTTATAATTTTGGTCAAACCGCTAGGCGAAACCTTGATTTTGTTCTCCTAAAACTGCAAACGTTGCATAATGTAAGAAATTAATTCATCTATTTGCAAACCTGTCCAATGATGAAATTCGAAAAACTGAAAATTTTATCATACTTATTTTTAAAACTATCTGCTGTTACGCTTTCAAATACCACTTTTAATACAAAATATTAGTATTATATTGGCAACTTTTGATTACTTATTTCCGCAGCTTTTTTGCAAAACCTGGTGTGTAAGAAAATCGTTTACAGTTGAAAAATGTTCTTTTAAATTTCTCAGTTTTTTTAATTCAAGCACCCGCAGTGCCAGATTGGGAAACAAATTTAATCTCCCAAAAAAATTTCGAAAATTTCCCCACCTAAATGCGTGTGCAGCTTCGGTTCCCGGTGGAAGACACACCCATCCCACAGCTTCAACCACTGCAGCAGCGCCCGGTTGACGGTCTCATCGCTCAACAGATCCAGATAGCGACTGGCCCGGAACTGCTCCACCCACATCCGCCGCGCCCCCTCCACCGGCAGCGGCGGCAGGACCACCTCCGGGAGGGTCCGCGCCGGGGCGGCGGCCTCCATCTCCGTGCGCACCGTCTCCAAGAGGGTGCGGAAGCGCCGGTACCCCGGGGCGGAAGTGAAGACGGCGCTTGTCGCGGCGGCCAGGTCGGTGTGCAGCCGGGCCTTCCACTGCGATGGTTTGAAGGATAAATACAGGGCACGTCCGGCGCTGGTGACCGGGAGGCTGCGGGCGTGCTGCGGTGGGCGGCGGAAGACGCGGACCGGGCCGTGGGGCGCGGAGGGGGTAGCAGATGAGGGTTTAGGGGGTTTGGTCGGGATGGCGTCGGGGATGGGCGCAGGGGAGGGGGGGTTCCGGGGAGAAGAGGCGGCGCACGTGAGGGAGGGGAGGCCCCGCCCCGGATGACGGGTGGGGCGGGGGTTCGGTGTCCGGACGGTTCTCGTTTCCGCCCAAATCGTCCAACCAGGCAGCTGCAAAATTTTGGGAAAAAATTTGGGATAATCGTAAAAAAAATTTTGAAATAAATTTGAATTGTAAAATTAATCAAAAATTAAAATAGATTCCAAATCAATTTTGAACAATTATTAAATCTGAAATATGTAAATCAGAAACAAATGTGAACTATGCGAATATTTATATATGGGGTAAGTTAAATCAGTTTGAAATTATTAAAATAAATCATTATACAGCGTTTTAACTGTAATGTATTTACGGTATGTGCCTACGATTTCGATACTGGAATTTACAATATTTTGATGGCTATTCTGCCGCTATTGCCGAATAAAATACAGGTGTTAATAAGTTAGACACAAAATAAATTCCAAGTAAATTCGAAATAAAGCAGAAGTCTATCTGGAATTAGTTCGACAGAAACTGGAAAAAAATCTGGAGACCTAAGCATATTAAACTAGAAAAAAATCCGAAAAAATTCGGAATAAAGTCGAAATAAATTCAAAGCAAGTTTACAATATTTTGAATAATTTTCGAAATATAATAGTCCGATTAATCATTAAAACAAAGACGTGAGATGGTCCCCCATATGACGCACACCAACCTTCAGCAGAGAATTTTCCAGACCGCGAAACCCCGTTGCGATCCTCGTGCATTAAGTCCCGCGGCGCCCCTCGCGTCCTACTGGCATGAACCCCATTGGTAGGGGCCGGGTGGTATCGTAAGGTGTCCTGCATCTCCATCGACGGTTGTTTCGACGGTGACAACGATGCAGCGTCGTCGTCCAATCCGAACAACCGCGCCACCTGTTGCTTCGGTGGCCCCTGATTCTTTGGGGTGGGGACGCTGGTTGTCAGGGGCGCCCCGGCGGTCATGGTGAAGAAGTCGTCAGAAAGGAAGGCGCGCTGCAGCTGCAAGACATCCTGAGTGCGGGCTCGTTTGGCGGGGCGCTCGTGATCGTCTGCATGTTCCAACATGAACAGATCCACTTCGCTGACGTCCTCCATGTTGCTCTTTCAGCGGATTTGCGAACTGTGATCGATCCGGGAAAATCTTGTTAGAATATGTACACCAAAATAAAATCAACACAATCTACAACTTGTTGACTAAATTATTCTCAAACTCAATTTTTATCCATCAAAGTTTTAAAACGATAAAACTCATAAAAGCTCTTCGCAGTTCGCAGCCTAAACAGTTCGCAGTACGTCTTTGTGCAGTTTAGAGCTGAGTAGCTGACTGCCTGCTATTGCCACTGCTGTATGTAAGGAACCGGCGCCACACGTGCGGCTGCCACTACGACACGACAACGTGCAGGACAAAGAACGTGCAAATCGGCCAGTCGGTCCGCGGTTCCAAGTTTAACACTGAAATATTAAACAGCGCGCAATGGGAAAACATCCAGTCCCCGCTAATCGCCAACAACCACGCTGGAACAGAGAAGGCACTCGTCTGCGCAGCACGAGTATGCATTCAATGGTGTTAAAAAGAAGCATTTATTTCCCACTTACCACTTCCCAGTAACCATTTGCTTGTGAGCTGCGGTCTTTTCCCCTGCAGATTCTGGTTTTTAAATTTTACTGTTTTCAGTGTTTTGCATGTTTCTGTTGTAGTATGTAATACTATGCAGTATACAGTAACAACAAGAAAAAATTAGCGAAAGGAACATTCTGTTTTAATTGTATTAATTTTATTACGCTTTATGCTCACAAAAAACGCCATTGCACTACACCAGGAAAGCAGTCGCCAGTTAGTCGCCACATGTGAAACAAATCAATTCAACCGCACAAAAAATATTACAAAAATTTCCTGTGGATCCAAAACACAACCGAGCAGAAAACATCTACACTTAACACTATAAAAACACTTTGGTCACAAAAAAAATCAGTGGCAAGACTATGTCATTACAAAAACACAGATCCGCGATCAACCGAGTTAAGAGCCCAGGGCGTCCATTCACACTTTGAGGATCTCGTAGACGTCGTTGCCGTACATCCACGTGAAGGGATAGGGATCGGCGGCCACCCGCCAGCAGCACGCTTCGTATTCGGCCCGCGCCGGCTCCTCCACATCCCACATCTCCGGCATCGCGCAGCCCGCTCTACACACGTAATCAATTAATTTCGCAGTTAGTTAATGATGTTAACCCAGCAAGACGTCACCACAAAAAAAACCAGCTACAATTATCTTCGATTTATTTGAAATATTTCATCACAACTTTTATAAGTGGAATTACAGTTAGAAATAAGTTACTATTAACCCATACCAGCGTTTTCGCATACCCCAGCTCGGAACATACATCCGCTTTAATTTTCATAGTTTATTTAAAAATGATACTAATGTAAATTCAATTATAATTTCTAACATTAGTTATAACGGTTTCGCATGCTAACGGAGTATCACTCGGAAAAAAATCCGCTTTAGTTTTCTTAAGCTAATTTTAATTTCTTATCCATAATACTTTTGTTGTTATTTCATTTGTTTTATGGGCATTTGTAATAGGTAAGCATATTTATTAATATACAGGAAATTATAAGTGTTTCATTTTGTACAAATGCGGTAATAAAATACTGTATAAATCATAATCATTAAAAAAATCCACCGATATCAGAAAAATTCTAAACGCCTGGATTTTTCTGAAAACTATGTGATGTTTCGGAAGACCATCCTTATGGCAACTAGAGATACACTGGACAGACTCTGCCACAACTCTACGATCCAACATACATCCGCAGTTCCGTAGTGATGATAGGTTTTTGACTTCTTGAACTCACAGTTACGTGCAATTTGCCAATATACAGCATACTGCTTCTTTAATAATTTGGTTACGGTTTATTGCAGATAGTAATTTTGTTCTGCGGACTGTAATTTTCGTCCAGAAACTGTTTACAGGAATTTTACGAATTCGGGATCTCTCACTTCCTTCGGGAGCGATTCATGCAGTTTATAACAAAATAATATTTCATCCGGAATTAATATTACAGCACTAATCTATCCTGGCGGAAACGTACTTGTGTTTGCGCCAGCAGTAGGAATTCTCAAAAACGACATAATCCACGCCCAACTGCCGATGAATACGGTGGACTTCCCGCGGTGATTTCCGGCTGTACATCGAATACACCTTCAGCGTTCTCTCCCTGAAAACACACACCCATAATAAAACCCGATTATTTCATAATAAATTAAATTTAATTAATTATTAAATTTAACTAATTATTAAATTTAATTTCTCATTGAATTCCCTGACCGTATCTCGGCGTTCTCGTAATGCGGATGGTTGACAATCGGGCGTCCGGTGCTCAGATGCAGATTGGCCATGGTGGCCATCGGACCGGCAAACACGGCATCTATCCAACCGCATAATAAAACATATATAATAATCAAGCAGAAAAAATGCTTAATTAAAAAATTAAAAAACCCAAAAGCCAAACGAAAAATAATTTTCTACCAATCTCATCCTATCTGAATTCAATCGGGACCAGTTCTGCCGATTAGCATTAAAGATTTTCTAATTATTACTGTTTTTTACTAATTGCGTTATTGCTAATTTTAATTACTTATTATCAATTCTATGGTAAAATAACTTCTTTCGATTATTTTTGATTGTGGCTACTTATTTTGTTTCGATTAATTATTCCATTTTGATTAATTTTATTTTTATTTAACATTTTTATTTCGTGATCTGCAAGGTACCTTCGACGGTGTTGTTGTTGATCCAGGTTAGAATGTCTTCCAGTGGATAATTACTGTATTCGCCCATAATCTTGTGCTGCTCCCGTAGATTATGCATGCCGACCGGTAGCATACAGCTCATCAGACCTACCACCATGCCCAAATGCCAGGAACGCCGCAAGAATCCAAAAATCTACACAAAAAAAAACAAATTCCCCATCCGTCGGCAATTTTCTGCGCTCTAATTTTCCATCACATGCCGTAACTCAAACAACGCTCACAAAAAAAATACTTAGACACGCAGTAAAAAATGCAAACAGACTTGAATATAAGAAAAATATTAAATGATTATGGACAAAACGTTCAGTCGTGCAACTGCCGACAAAATTACCACTGTATAGTGTACAGATTAGAGTGAGAGCTGGGAAATTGGGCATACCGGCACATGACACTGCACTACAGATGAACACCACAAACTCATTTACGGTTCGTTAAAGCGTGATTGATCAATAGGAACACCAATGTTCCTTGAGCGTAATCCGCTTGGATTTCCTTAGGATTAATTATGCATTTCATCTACATTTATTCTATAACTTTCCAGATAACTGTTTAATTTAATAAATAATATTCCTGAAATAAAATCTATTTTATTGGAATTTAATTTCAACAATAATAAGCAGATTCAATATTCAAGTCGAAATTCAATGAAATGCATTTCTTTATTTTAAGAAATTAATTGTTTTAACGATACTGATTTTTATTTAATACGATTTATTACAATTACGACAAAGAGAAGCGAGGCACCAACCGATCGCGAGGCGACCAGCGACGCCACGATGCACAACTGCGGCGTCCACAGCAGCTTCAAGCGCATAATCAGCAGCGCCAACGCGGTGAACGCGTAGCCCTGCAGCAGGATGTAGTGGACGTCCAGGGACACCGCCGACACCGGCTGACCATTTTCACCGGGTTTCCCGTTGCTCTGGGCACTGCGTAACCGGAAGAAAGCGGAAAAAGCACAACACATGAGCAAAAGCAGCCGTGAAATCACAATCACACAAATTAAACAAATAACCAGAAATTCAAGAACACTCGTATTATTTCGCGCGAAGCTTAGCTGTTAGTAGAAACAAAAACAGATACAAGCATCAGACATTTTTTTAAAAAAGACCGGCTGCAAACTGCAAACAAAATGATCGATGCAAAATAACCCAAGAAATATAAACAAAACATTCCATTTTCTATAAATATAGGGCAATAATTTTACAATCGTCAACCCAATAAAAGCGACTAAATTACCCATCGTAAATATTATTAAAATAAATAATACTACAGGAAAATTAATTTACATAAAAACAAAGAAACTGAAGTGAATGCAGTAAGTTTATTAAACAATTACTTGGCTTTTTTTAACAATTAATAAAATCCAAAACTACTGCCAAGAAAAACATATAATTTATGATAAAACGCCATATTTAAAGGGAGGTTACAGATCGAACTAGAGAAGAGTAAAATGGTGATTATTATTAATTAACATTTTCTTACCGTTTGGGCGTTCGATACAGGAAATATCCCATATGGGACCGCCGTGCCGAACACACCGGAGTATCGTATAAAACGCTGGGATTCGGTGTCCCAACGCGCCGTTCCCCGTGTGCGACATGCAGGCAGGCTTTTCGCGGGTGGCATTTACACGAGCAGTCCGTTAACAATTCGCGCGTCACCAGGAATTTCACCGTACAACACACCATCACACCGATCGGCAGCAGCAGCGTCCGGCACAGCTTGCCCACTACTTCCACTACAACACACGTAAAACTTCATCTGACCGATACCCAAAAGAAAGATAATTAAAAGCAACAATTCCAGTCTAAACTCGGACGAAAAAATCAAGAACACCTTTTTTGGCTGAATTTTTTTTATTGCGCATTCATTAACGCACTCACGAAAGTAAAAGTTCGAAGCCCTTGTACTACAACACCAGTAACAGTGTACGGCAAGCGAGTTAATGATCGTTACGACTGACCATAAATGGAAGGAAATCATTTTATCACAACAAAACTTCACACTCTCATAATTTTATCGGGACCTAAAAGGGCTGCTCGCCTAAATTTTAAAAATTCTCGTTCAACTGCAAATCGTAGGATCGCGCCCCATTTGAATACAAGCACCATACTAATTTCTTGAAATTCATATCAATATCATTCTGAAATCTGAATTAATAACATTCCAACAACATTTATTATTAACATTTAAAATTTACAAATAATAAATCATGACAAAATAATAACAAATAATAATCAACAACAATAACAATCATGACTAAATAACAATCATCACTAATAATTATTATAATAAAAACTGTAATTTTTATTTTCCCGTACCAAACTAATCGGACCAAACAAACCCGTACCAAACAAACAAACCCGTACCAAACAAATCCGCAGTGAATATAGCAACTGACCTCCAAGAAAATCAAACTCCGGCGCACACATATACAGCATGGTGTGGAAATTCTTCCAGCTGGTGAATTTGGCCCGGACAATCTGCCAGATATGCGCATCATCCGCGCCGCCCACCGCCATCTTCCACACCGGCACCAGCAGCACACACGCGATAAACCCGGCCATCTGCCAGCCCGTCATGTAGCCGAAACGCTCGGCCAGCGGGACCTTGCGGACGGCGAAGAATTCCATCAAAAGGAAGAGCGCGATGACGATGATGCCGTAGGCGGACGTTAAGAGGAAGGAGTTGCAACAGAGGAGAAAATAACAGGCCATTAAAGAGTAGAATAAACCCTGGACGATGGCGCGCAGGAGGGAGTAGTCCAGGTAGCAGGCAATGAAGAGGAAGAGCAGGACGCCAATCTGCGTCAGCAGGACAAAGGGAGCGAACTGCGGAAAAACCGAATTTTAAATGGGAAGTTTTTTAACAAAAAAAAAATCAGTAAATCAGAAAAATTTTAAATTCCAATTACGAAATTTTTAAAAGTAATTTTAGAAGTCGCTAAAAAACAAAGGAGAATTTTAAAAATTTGAAAACAAACATTGTTGACAAATCGGTGAAAATTGCCAATCGTTAATCAATTTCAGAACAGCAACAAAACCGGAATTTTTAAAATAATGTGACAAATGGCGTATTATCGCCATCGGTAAAAACTGCCAATTAGGAAACAAGTAAACCACTTGTCGAAAAACAACTAATTATTAATATGTTAACTTTTAAACAGAACAATTCCAACGCAATTGTCGCTCTAAACTAGTCATGAGATAAATATGTAATGTTAAAAAAGAATTAAAAGAAAATTTCGACCAGTCGGTAAAAAACGCCAAGCAAGTACAAAATAAGTAGGCATTAACTCAATTATTTACCACCATAATTGAAAATCAAATTAACGACCATAATTATAAATAACAAAAATTTCCGAATAAAGCTGAAATAAAAGGTAAAGGAAAATAATTAACAGCCTTCTAGCCTTCCCAAATCTTAAAATATGACAACCATGCCTAAACAATTAGTAAAGTTTTGTATCAAACCCTCGAAAAATCACATCTTCCCGAGTAAAATTCGAGAAAAAAATAAACTAAAAACAAAAACAAATACTAACCTGCCACTGCAGAATAAACAATCCCGACGTCACGCCCACCAGCGCACTCATCTGCCAGCTGCGACAGCCCGTCTTCAGAAGATACGCCACGGCCAGCATCTCCATGACGAAAAACGGATAGCCGAAGCTCTCGCGCAGCGGCGGTGTCCACATGACCCGCGTGGCTTCCCCGTGGTTGAACAAGAAGCACAGCAACGTAATAACCCCGCCGCCGATGTTCTCGCTGAGCAGCCAGCCGGTCAAAAAGAGGACGCCCAATAGCAGACCGTTCAGACCGAACACTCCCAGTAAATACAGGTAGAAGGGATCGCCCAGGCCCACGCAGGCCGTCACCGGGGAGTGCCCGGCGCCGCGGTTGACGCGGAAACACTGCACGGTGGTGATGTCGAGGAACTCGGTGATGGTGGCGTAGATGCGGTAGATGCCGGCTAGGAACATCTATCCAGCATAGTTTTCATTTTTTCACACTAAATTTCCATTTTTTTTAAAAATTTGAATATTTTTAAAGATAGAAAGATTTATTTGCCCAAATAGATGTTACTAAAAGATGTACTCGGCGCTACTCGCAAGTCGTGGCTGCATATATTTCGCAGTATTAAACTGCAAGCTAACGTAGTGTGCGGGCTCATGAGGATCTGATATATTCTAGGATGTTCCAGTAACATCAAAGCTGGAAAATTGTAAACAGTAACACGTAGCTTGACAATAAATTGAAAATATGATTCATACTTTTTTAAATTTTTAACATATTTTGAAATTTATAGGGATATTCAAAAAAACATTCCCTAGCTTAGCCAGTTCGTCGTGATTCTGTCACCACAAGCTCGTCAAATTACTAAACGACGCCTCGGTCAAATTTAACTAACCGATAATACCTTGTTGGAAATTTAGTCCAAATCATGGAAAAACGTCAGAAAGTACGTACCTCTGGGTAAAGATTGAAGCGATTAATAAAGTTGACTTCGTTGGGAAACTCCGTGCTGGTGTCGTGCATAATCTCCATCACACCGCTGAAGAAACTCGGCGCCTCCACAATACGTTTATAAAACGAATAATACAATCCCTAAAAACAGAAAAAAATCTAGCCACAATTTAACACGGCAGAAAAAATTATTATTAATTATTTATTCGTTTAAAAATGATTAAAAGAATTTAAATCAGGCATAATGCATTTCAAAATTATTTTTTTTAAAAATTAAACGATCAGATGCGCGGTACGACGTAAACACCCATCAAGTCATTCCCAGTTATTTTTTCCTGACAAATAAACAACACTAAACGATAAAAAATCAAAACTGTTTTATCAGAAAATTTCAGCACCTCGAAAAATGGAAAATCCACAGAAAACCAGTAAACAAAATGCGATCACGTAAAGTTAAACTCGACCGTTGTCTGATCAGACCCTGTAAAACATACGGCAACATTCACTTTCACTACGGGGCACACACCGCATCCGCCACATAAACCCTCACCTGTTCCGTACGGAATGTCATTTCCCGTTCCAGCTGTGATAAATGCGAAAAGAACCGATCATTCTCAAACAAACTGGACAGATGCCACATGTGGAAGATGGAGGCCCCCGCGAAGATGCCCACCCCAGCGAAAAACAGCGCGGGGAAGCTGCGGGAAGGGCTGCGCGCAGCGGAGGGTGAGCGCGACGCGGATCGTCCAGTTTTGGCTCGCGGCGATGAGCGCGACGACGCACTGTGCAGGGATTTCATCAGCAGCGAGCATTTGCTGGTCAGACGGGCGCGAATGTCGTGGATGTAGTTGACAATCTGGCCCGTGTCCATTTTACAAACAATAAACCTCAAGGGATCCGGAAACTAAAAAACAACACGGAATAAACTGGAAAACAGAGAATGGTGAAAAATAGGAGTGACAAATGATGATCAAAATAATATTCAAATCAATGAAATCATCAGGAGCGATGAAGTAGCGTGGAGAGGCGAGCTTATGCGCTGAGCCGACGAAATTCGTTACTGCATCTTTAGTATTTACATTCTGCCGGCGCAAATAAATTATTTTATTTTTTATTTATTTATTATTTTCTGTCCTATTTTATTTGAACTCATTTAGCTATTTTTTCCCGGTGTGAAAATCATCGTTCAGTAAATTGCCTTTTTTTCGTAATTTTTTTATTAGCGGGCGCTCTCTGATTGTACGAGCAAGTCAAATCTAAATCGGTAGCAGAGAATGAAAAAGTAAATGGAGCAATTTGAGCCTAAATGGTGCAAGCGCTCGTGCATTTTGACTTAATTTAAATTATCTAATAGATAAAAAAATTTTGAAAAAATATTGCAAAATGTCGATTATGAAAAACAGAAAGTGCTGGATTTATTAAAACATTGTAAACTAATACCTTGTATTTAAATACTGATGGATTTTCCAGTTTTTTAAAATTTTAGGCCACTTAATTTGCTTTGGCAGTTTTTATTCCATTCACTTATAGAAAGACGGAATATATTTTATGATATTTTTAGGAATTTAGAGGTCGGTCGTACATGTTTACTTCCGGTTAGTATTATTTCGATTATGTATTGTACTAGCAGTTTCAAAAAACTGGTTTCTTTGGTAGAATTGTTATTGAGGCGAATCTTGAATCATTAAAATTTAAAAGAAAAATTGTTTTACGAATTCACTGAAAGTTTCTTCGTGGAAAATCGACACACTGCTGCACTGCTGGGACTGTATTGTAAAGGTCATTAACTGTTTTACTAAATTATGCCGTCAGATGACAAACCGTAATTTGTGGATTTTAAGTCTATTATTAATTTTTTTCTTGTAGTTTTCAAGATTTTTCCTCGTTTTTATCTGGGCATTTAATATTATCGGGCCGTCTCGATAAACGAGCTGACTTGTGGATCAACAGTGACTCCGCTCGTTAAATTTCAAATTATATTTGATAAAGCTGGTTGCATTATTATGTTTTTAAAATGCAGATAATTGTTGAATTTATTATCCACAATCTGGTACTACAGTGAACAGTGTTATAATTTTCCTTCGGAAAAAATATAGCTTATTTAAAATTTCGCCAGAACACGATTTAGTGGCATTATGTCACAGTTCAAAGTTATCGTAGCTATTCTGATTTTTCAATTTTTTTCGATTTTTGTTGGAATTTTTGTAGTCGCAAACAGAGCGTTGCAATACTTACCTACAACATTATCTATATAATTACTGTAAACTGCATAAGTAAAGAAAAGCCCTTCAGCATTGCCGTTGTTCGTGGTAATGCGGCGGCAGTTTTGGGCACTTTGCCGCGTGTTAAACAGTTCAATAACGCTAATGATGGTATTGGATGTTTTGGTAGTACCTAATTTTGTAGCAGTAGTGTCTGGTTAATACTGTCATAATTATAATTTTAAGTAAAGAAAATATCTAAAAATGGAAAACATCAAGGAAATTATAAAATCTTTCCTTCAGATTATATGTTTTGGTCCACGGATCAAATTGTTATTTAAACAGATTTACAGAATGCTGTTGCAGCAGTGTTAAGTTGTTTGAGTGCCGGTACAAGGCATTCAAAATCACGGGTAAAATATTCCCGTTGAAAGGGAACGAATGTTCGATCAACGCTATACTGTCGCTTCATATGGATAATATTCCAGTGTAAATAATTAGCGCATAATTCGCCGGTCAGCACTCCACATATTCGATGTGCGCAACATGGACAATTATATTTTAATAAAACCTAATTATTCATGCTTTATTCAATCGTATAATATTACCGCTTTTTTCACTGCCGGAAAGGAAAACTGAGCGTTGATCAGGATATTTTGTGTGGACTGTAAGCCCGGCTGATATACTCGCATGTGCGGCACCGGCGAAGCCGGTTGCCGTACATGTGAGTTTATCAGTCGTACCAGTAGCGGGGGCCGCCAAGCCCGGCTGATATACTCGCATGTGCGGCACCGGCGAAGCCGGTTGCCGTACATGTGAGTTTATCAGTCGTACCAGTAGCGGGGGCCGCCAAGCCCGGCTGATATACTCGCATGTGCGGCACCGGCGAAGCCAGTTGCCGTAAATGTGAGTTTATCAGTCGTACCAGTAGCGGGGGCCGCCAAGCCCGGCTGATATACTCGCATGTGCGGCACCGGCGAAGCCGGTTGCCGTACATGTGAGTTTATCAGTCGTACCAGTAGCGGGGGCCGCCAAGCCCGGCTGATATACTCGCATGTGCGGCACCGGCGAAGCCAGTTGCCGTAAATGTGAGTTTATCAATCGTACCAGTAGCGGGGCCGCCAAGCCCGGCTGATATACTCGCATGTGCGGCACCGGCGAAGCCGGTTGCCGTACATGTGAGTTTATCAGTCGTACCAGTAGCGGGGCCGCCAAGCCCGGCTGATATACTCGCATGTGCGGCACCGGCGAAGCCGGTTGCCGTACATGTGAGTTTATCAGTCGTACCAGTAGCGGGGCCGCCAAGCCCGGCTGATATACTCGCATGTGCGGCACCGGCGAAGCCGGTTGCCGTACATGTGAGTTATCAATCGTACCAGTAGCAGGGCCGCCAAGCCCGGCTGATATACTCGCATGTGCGGCACCGGCGAAGCCGGTTGCCGTACATGTGAGTTTATCAGTCGTACCAGTAACGGGGGCCGCCAAGCCCGGCTGATATACTCGCATGTGCGGCACCGGCGAAGCCGGTTGCCGTACATGTGAGTTTATCAATCGTACCAGTAGCGGGGGCCGCCAAGCCCGGCTGATATACTCGCATGTGCGGCACCGGCGAAGCCGGTTGCCGTACATGTGAGTTTATCAGTCGTACCAGTAGCGGGGCCGCCAAGCCCGGCTGATATACTCGCATGTGCGGCACCGGCGAAGCCGGTTGCCGTACATGTGAGTTTATCAGTCGTACCAGTAGCGGGGGCCGCCAAGCCCGGCTGATATACTCGCATGTGCGGCACCGGCGAAGCCGGTTGCCGTACATGTGAGTTTATCAATCGTACCAGTAGCGGGGCCGCCAAGCCCGGCTGATATACTCGCATGTGCGGCACCGGCGAAGCCGGTTGCCGTACATGTGAGTTTATCAGTCGTACCAGTAGCGGGGGCCGCCAAGCCCGGCTGATATACTCGCATGTGCGGCACCGGCGAAGCCGGTTGCCGTACATGTGAGTTTATCAGTCGTACCAGTAGCGGGGGCCGCCAAGCCCGGCTGATATACTCGCATGTGCGGCACCGGCGAAGCCGGTTGCCGTACATGTGAGTTTATCAGTCGTACCAGTAGCGGGGGCCGCCAAGCCCGGCTGATATACTCGCATGTGCGGCACCGGCGAAGCCGGTTGCCGTACATGTGAGTTTATCAATCGTACCAGTAGCAAGGGGCCGCCAAGCCCGGCTGATATACTCGCATGTGCGGCACCGGCGAAGCCGGTTGCCGTACATGTGAGTTTATCAATCGTACCAGTAGCGGGGGCCGCCAAGCCCGGCTGATATACTCGCATGTGCGGCACCGGCGAAGCCGGTTGCCGTATGTGAGTTTATCAATCGTACCAGTAGCGGGGGCCGCCAAGCCCGGCTGATATACTCGCATGTGCGGCACCGGCGAAGCCGGTTGCCGTATGTGAGTTTATCAGTCGTACCAATAGCAGGGGCCGCCAAGCCCGGCTGATATACTCGCATGTGCGGCACCGGCGAAGCCGGTTGCCGTACATGTGAGTTTATCAATCGTACCAGTAGCGGGGCCGCCAAGCCCGGCTGATATACTCGCATGTGCGGCACCGGCGAAGCCGGTTGCCGTACATGTGAGTTTATCAGTCGTACCAGTAGCGGGGGCCGCCAAGCCCGGCTGATATACTCGCATGTGCGGCACCGGCGAAGCCGGTTGCCGTACATGTGAGTTTATCAGTCGTACCAGTAGCGGGGCCGCCAAGCCCGGCTGATATACTCGCATGTGCGGCACCGGCGAAGCCGGTTGCCGTACATGTGAGTTTATCAGTCGTACCAGTAGCGGGGGCCGCCAAGCCCGGCTGATATACTCGCATGTGCGGCACCGGCGAAGCCGGTTGCCGTACATGTGAGTTGCCGATTTAAAAGGTTGCCGAGTTGAAAGGTCATCGATGACAAGTGGTGGCGGTTACTGGTTTTTTTACATACCTGAATTAGGTTACAATCATTTGAATTTAAATTGATCATGCAGTGTCGGTTCTCTATGAGAGTATACACTGCATTATGGTTAGAAACGGAGAAGATTAATATAAAGTTGAGTTTGGCTGTGTGGAAATTGACGATCATTATTGAGCTCATCTGTATCTGTACATACCCTGCAGTTCAAACATTGAAACGACCACGTCAAAAATCAGAAGATCCCTTCCATTTATATTATAGTATTTTCTTTACTGGACGAGCCGCTGGATGCTGCTTTCGAATTTTAATTCGGATTCGAAAGGATATGATAAAAATATTATAAAACATATACCGGCACTTCGCAGTTGTATGACCACATTCGCACTTTTTCGTAGCTCATTACAACGAGACTATTTCACCGGTGACGAACGTTCATTCGGTAGGATCTTCCGGTTCTGGTCAGTGCCCGGTTACACTGTTAGCTGAACTCAGCGGAAAACTTGGCAAATTCAATTCATTCAGATTCATTCATTTCATTCAGAACTTGACCTTGCTTGCAGAAGTAACATAGTGGCTGTGTTATCGCTGCAGCTTTTAGGCAGGGCCAAGAAGCGGAATAAATTTGCATCAGTACATTCTGTGCACGAATTAGTACACCGTGCACGAAGGTGGCGGTATGCCGCTGCCAGAACTGTCTTCAAACTCTCCCCACCCTTAAGGTTACATGCTGCGACCGTTTTTGCTTGAAACAATCCATCTGGCGTGCGGGGCCGACGCGATGCAGCCGAGTACGGTGCTGTGGAAACACGAAGGTAATCTTTATCCGCCCAGCAGAATGACGGCCGGAGCCCCGGCCCTTCGCTAAATAGCCGCATCCACAGAGTAGCCGACAGGCGCAGATGATCCACACCAATACGTCACATATTGCCGGCGCCGACGGTCGCCAGTGGTGCGCCTCGACACTGACGCTGCACGTACCACGACCGGATCACACCGGAGCCCGGCTGGAGTGCTGCATGGGGGCGCCGATCAATCGAGACCACTAAGCAGGAATGCTTTGTCCTCAGCACTCCGGTCCAGTTCAACGGGAATCTGTCGTTCCCCGGACAAAGGTGCGCATGGTATCTGGCGGCCTTCTGTGTATTATAAACGAATTTTTCGCTGCATATCATGAACTGAACCTACAGAAAATGTGAACTTTCGGGCGAAGCTGACACACGTACGTTTATGTATTGTGAGAATTACTGGAAATCCTATAAAATCTAGTACATTTATTACGAATTTCTTGTACAAAGCTTACTTGGAGCATGGTTTATTATTCATTGATAAAATATCTCCGTAACACATACGTGTACTATAGAACGTGATGACCTTTATACCTATGTTTCGCGCGGGGATTTAAAATTCATTTAGGAAAGTACTCGTATCTGTAGAGTGCTAGTTTCGCGCGGAGCGAGAAGTTAACAGTCGATTTTATTGCAAAAACCGCTAAAATCTTCTGTTTAATCAACCAGTTTCTAATCGTTATTAATTTTATAATTTACAAAGCAAAGCATTTTTTTACAAACGAATGGGAAATACGCGAAAAGAAAAACGGTGTGCGCGGATGTAACGTTCCCATAATTATCGCGTTTTCCTTCACTGTTCATTTTTTTGCGTGCGGGAATGCACTCAGCCATGCAGATGCTGTTTTAGCGTAACTACATTTCTGGCGCCGTGACGCGTGGCTTTTCGCTCGTTGTTTAGATTTTTATTCCTACTTATTTGCAACTGTCTCCTTTACGCAGTGCGCATTGCGCAGTGGGAATCCGTTCGTATTATTAAGCACAAACTATTACAGCGGCCATACTGGCTGAATTTCCTTAGTGATACTTGTACACATGTTTCGAATTAGAGAAAAATTCGTATACAATTTTGCTCATCATACCATAAAGAATTTAACATAAACTAATGTACATAAATAATAGTCATCACGCATTAGCACCCGTGCACCCGTGACTTTGTGGGCAGCACCGAACCAAAAGATTAAAATGTAGCTAGATAGCACTATAAAAGCCGGAATGCCCGGTCGCCGAAAAGAACTCTTTGCTGTGAACTTCTGATTGTTTATCACAAAAATGAGGCTGGCCATTTGCCCCAAACCATTTGTCGGCGTTTCTCGAGCATAGGCGTTAACAATATTTAAAATTAATTAATTTACTAAAGGGTACATGGCCTGACCCAGTAGATGGCACTAATTAAGGTACCACGGAAACTTTCAAACTAATAGAAATCACTATAGTCATCTGCGGCTAATGTACAAAGTATGCTGTTTTAACGCTGAAGCACCCGCATTAATAAACAAAGTACTGCATTAATAACATTAATAACGCATTAATAACAAAGTAGTTTCGAAATTTATCGTAGTGTAGCGACCACAGGACTGGCATGTTAACCGCAAGCTTAATCAGATAATCGCCTACACGTAAAATGTCAGGCCATTTTCGGGATAAATTTTTCATTTGCGAATTTTATGCCGTATTAATGAAACCATGGTAGACTGTGAATCTGTGATGAAACTAACTTGACGCATTTGTTAAATAGCCATCTGGTAAGATAGATCGATTCAAACTGTCATAAAAAAATCGTGAATAATCTGCATCATTTGCAAAATTTGCATTTGCAGTTTATCCACAATAATTATTTTCATCAGCGAGCACCGCTCAGTAAACACTACACACACATAAAAAATTAATTAAAGTGCCATAATTATGAGATTATTACGTGAATAAGAATCGAGCACACCATTTAAGTTATTGTAATCATGATTCCAATTTATTATTTGTTTCAACACATTCAACATTAATCATTTCATCAGCAAACGAGCCGCAATAACCGCGAAATGAAAGATATAAAAATTATGAAAACCATTCAGTCACAGCGATCTGAATCTGCATTGCTCAGCGTAATTTCCGGATAAAAGCTAAACAGCCGCGCGGGGAAAGAATACTACTCATCAAATCAAAGAAAAAAATAACGACGCAACGTAAAAACCAGCACAGTTAAAGGGTAAACGTAAAATCAACCGAAAAAAACGTCCACAAGGCTTTGAAGCGGTTGAGTACAGCGACACAAGAAAAATCAAAGAAAAACAGCATTATCATCGCAAAATTCGCAGGCCACGCGCTGCCGCTAAAAAAATCACCGGACATCGCTGCCGACCGAGAGATTGCAGGGGAAAATGACGTCCATTTCCGCATTCGACTGTCCTCATATTGAAACACAAATCATCAGGAAAATGGCAAAATAACACACGGAAATTTCGTCAGAAAATGGCACAATAATCCGCAGATAATTCGTCGAAAAATGGCAAAATAATCCGCAGAATTTTGTTCTCGCAAAATGCCCAAATATTCAGCAGATACTGTATTTCTTCAAATAATGGTACATTAATCCACGGATATTTCATCAGAAAAATGGCAAAAAAATCCGCAGATAATTCGTCAAAAACTGGCAAGGGATTCCTTCGATAGTCCGCATCATCAAAACAATAAATTTCACGCTTCCAACTGCACCAGTACGTCGGAATTGGACCGGGTGGGCTGCTCGAAGGGCAGCGCCGGCGTCCCGTTGCGTTCGTCTCCCTTGTCCTCGTCCTCCTCCGGATCGTAGATGGGATCGGGCATACTGATGGGGAAGAGTTCGGCGTTGACGTTCGGCCGGCTGACACCGGTCTCCTGATCGAGACGGGCTTGATCCTGGTCCTCCTTCCAGATACTGTGGAATTTCGCCTTCCTATTATCGAAGGAATGCATTTGTCAAAATCATTTACAAAGAGCAACGTCATAATTACACAGTAAATTAATTAATCAAATTAACTAAAAAATTATCCTAAAATGATCCAATAATTTTCAATTTTTCATGCACTTCTGCTAATTATCGATTAGCTTATAATGTGCAACAAAATTATAAGCGCACTCACTCTGCATGTCTCTACTCTACATAATAAATCACAACGAAAACTTATTAAATAAATAAATAATTAGGTAACAACAAATTAAACTCATACAGCAAATAAGTAATAATCCTAAACATAAGTTTAACATTTAACGTTATTTGATTCACCAGCTTGCAATATCGGGCATGAGATTTGCTACTGATAAATCAATGCTAGCGTCCAAGGGACCCCCTGGCACAGAGCCGTTGCACTACATCACCTTATACTCAAATCAGAAATGCACTGCTGCGTCGTACTCGTACTTAGTACCGTCCAGAATTGAATAAACAACACGGCACTGAAATAAAAACGGCTAAGAATACTGAAGAATTTCGCCTTCCTGATAAAAGAATGCATTTAATAAAAATCATTTACACCGTAAATTTATTTTGTTAATCAACCTGGAGATAAAACTAACCATGCAATTATTTACTCATAAATACATAATTATACGGTATTATTGAATGTAACAGCATATGTACTCGTAACTGGTCAATTATCAATCGTTTTATCCCGCACCAAAGTGCCAGCGCGCTCATACTACATACCAATTACAAAAACGCTCAAAGTGAATAAACAAATAAATTGAAAAAGTAAGCTGATAAAGCAAACAATTAACCGCATTAACCAATACAATACTTCTTAAAAATCAAATTAATCAGACTTAATATGAAAAATTGTGGAAGAGTTACCAGCAATATGTCTGAAAGTATTAATGATTTTTCAACGGTGAGTATTGTATTTAAGTGAATCAGAGCCATTGCACTACACAATCCTATACCGAATCTGAACTGCTGCGCGGAATCATGTAGTACTGTCCCGAAAAAAAACTGGCACCGAAATAAAAATGGCTAAAGATTAAACCGTGTGGAACGTACCCGCGCACCGCCTCGCTGTCCTCGCGTTCCAGCATGCGAACGAGGACGCCGCTGTCTTTCTGGATGGGTCGGCCGGCCGCCATCGCCGACACGCCCAAATCGCGCACCGCGCGAAATTCCCCGCAGTTGTTCAGATGCTCGTTCTCCAGACGGAAGAAATTCCACACAAACCGCCTGCACACATTTACCCAAGATTATAACCCGCGTAAATTTCTGCCAAGTGATTGTTTGCCTCCAGTTAGCATTTCAAACAATTAAAAGACATGTAATTTGTAGAAAAAACTAATTCAGTTAATATACTTGATTTAAATTAGCTGATTACGTCAATTTATTCTGTTTAATTCAAATTTATTTTAACCGTTTGATATCCTCATTTATATGAACTTAGTTAAACAGTTATTAAATTTGAATTACAAATTAAATTTGAATTAAATCATTAAATCATTACCTTATTGAATTCTTATATTTTTTCTTTTCATTGCACTGCACTGCAGGAATCCTTATATTTTTTTAAATTTTTCGTTTGATATTAGCAGCAAATAACGCTTACCGATACACTTATCTGTAAATTAAAAAAATAATTTCCAATTCACATCAACTTTCTAAAAACTGCCCAGTACCGAAATAGTTCCAGCGTGGCCAAAAACGCCAGCAGCAGTTCGTGATGGATGAGGCCCAGTTCATCGACGGAGATGGAGATGGTCCAGGCGAAACGCAGGATAAAATCCTGGACGATGGCCAGATAATAGTACCACAGCTGCGGATAGATGAGGCCGTCGCGTAGGAAGAGGTGCTCCTTGGCGTTCGGGTCTAGAAAGCCCCAATCCATGCGGATGTCCCAGGCAAAGGAGTAGCACGAACTGACCACCGCCGTAATCACCCACATGTAGAACACCGGGCGTTCCCCGATGAAATCCTCCGCGTAACGCTCTACCGGTGCAGCATTACGGAAATTATTCAAAAAATTATACGATAAGGCAATAGTAATAACATTCAGAAAATTATAATACCTGGGTAAAAACAATCGACCAAAATAAATCAATGCCATGAAAAATAAAAGTTGTACGATAAATACAAAACTTAAGAAAACCGAAACAACCTCCATCTTCAACCTCGTATGAACCTCCAAACTAGTGTTAAAGCGAAGCATTTCGAAAACAATCACAATCCGTTTTATCACTTTTATGTAATTATGCAGTAGTTATCAAACAAAAAAATTAAACAAATGCGGACATATTTTCGCATTTTAAATTTCAACCCTTTGCCAGCGAGTGTAGAATTATTATTATCGCGAAGAGAGGACCTCCAAAGATACATTACACTACGACAATGTTCAGTAATTCAACGGATGATTTTCAGTCACGCTGAACAAAATATAAAACAAATCGAATAAACATCATCAAAATTCAAAACGGTTATTAAAGTGGAATTAAGCGGCAATATTCAAAATTGATTAAAGCAGTAACTACAGTATGTATCACGAGTATTACGTAAACGTACCGACATGCATGGAGTTGAGGGCGGAGAAGAGGACGACGAAGAAGAGCATGCTGTACTTGCCCGCGTTGACCAAATGGGGGAAGGCCAGCTTGGAGTCCCGGTAACGCCGCAGACACTGCGCGAAACGGAACCACGCCGGCAGCGCGGCCAGAATCGGCCGGATGGCGTTACTGTTCGACGTGCACATCTTGGAGGGATCTGTCAATTTATCCCCAGAAATAATCAACACAAAAATTCAGAAAAAATTACAACCTGCTGAAAAGTACTACAATAATTGCAGGATAAATAGTAACTTCCTTAAATATTACAAAACAATTCCAGATAAAACAACAGCTTGATAATAAAATATTACTACAATAATTCCATATTAAAATCAGAATTTGTGAAAATATTACAAAACCTTGTTAAAATATTACAAAATAATTCCAGAGAAAAATGCCAAGCTGTTGAAAAAAACCTTGTTAAAATATTACAGTACCTGGTTAAAATATTACAAAATAATTCCAGAGAAAAATGACAACCTGTTGACATCTTACTACAACAATTCCAGAAAAAATCATAAATTGTTAAAATATTACAAAGTAATTCCAGAAAAAATGTTACTTGCTAAGGTAATAAAAGAATAATTTCAGAAAAAAGATCACTTGTTAAAACCTACACAGTAATCCTCTAAAAATGTCACTGTAACTTGATAAAATAAAAAATATTTTCAGAAAAAAAGATACCTTGTTAAAATATTGTAACAACAATTCCAAGAAAAAAATTGTGTTTAAAACTTATCATACATGCGTGTCGAATTATGTGGCGGCAGTTTAGGAGAGAAACAATGCTGCACAGGACTTACGCGGAATTCCCTTGGTGACCCAGGGCACTTCGAAGATGTAGAAACAAACTGAGTATTCGATGTCGAGGAAGGCCGGCGTCAGACTGGTGAACTGGTCGCCCAGCCAGAAATCGGCGAAGCCCACGGGATGCAGCGGCGCCGTGATCACGCGGAACTACACAACACCAGACAATTGACAACTCCACTTTAGGAATAAATTATGTGCGAAAAGGGGCGCGTAAGAAATAAGACAATTAATTATTCTGCCTGTAAGAAAGCACTGACAAATTATTAAAATGACTACGTTTCTTCACCCATGATTATTTTCTACCGAATATGTAAACGAATAAAAATATTATTATTCAAAAAAATACTGTTTTACTCTAATAATCTTTCCAAAGAAGAAAATAATATTATTAATAGTCTTTTAAATCTTTTGTATATATTGTTATTAATTTAGTTTTACAGTCTTTAGACTCAGCTGTATCTGTAAATCAATCCAATGAGTGTTGCTTTATTAGGAAAGATGTGACAGGAATATACATCGCTACGTACACGATATACGGGTTTTCAAATTGTAAAAGAGTTAACGAGCTGGGAAAAAATTCACATTCTCAAACTCAATTTCAATCTGATTTATTCATTGAAAATAACGAGGCGCATACTCCGTGTAGCCTGTGTAGGGCATTAGATGTTATGCCCGTAATATCAAGCCAGTACACTACAAAACCATTACATCATGCCGTATTTGAAAGGACTGGAGATGAAACGGCATTTGAAACTAGAAAATTAATTTTTTACAACTTGTTTTCCACCACTTTTCGGCTGTAAACAAACTGAAAGAAAAATTAATGGTTTCATTACTTTTCAGCAGTCATTCGTTGTATTTTAAGGAATCAATTTGTTCCATTTCTTCATTCAAAATAATTTAATCAAAAACATGCAAAAAGTTTATTTCCGGTCGTTTTTTAAATTGTCAAAACCCATTTAATTTTGAATGATGTGACTGGAAGCTGAGCCTGTACATGCATAAAAAGAGAATAAAAAAATTCGTTTTAGTGTAGCAGTGTGTTTTTATTTACGAAACGGTATGGCGGACACCATAACGGATTTAAATATTATTTACTTAGGTTTATGCAGGCAATTGGGAAATTACCCGTTGACTACGATGTCATTCGTACTGCTGTCAGTGGAAGACTGCACAAAATAATACTGGAAATGAATGTTATTTATTTTTTAATTTCCGGTTATAGTGGTCAAATTACTGTAAAACCACTTACCATGATCTTGATCACCCATTTCCGCGCATCGTAACATAGAACGTGAAAAGGATTGATGAAGAAAATGAGCATCAGGCCGGAGAAGATGAGCGGAAGGGCATAATGTGAGATACCCAGGAAATCGCTGTAGAAGAACAGCAGCAGACTGATGCACCACAGCACGCCCATACACGCTGCCAACTGCGAACAACAAACGCCGTCAAGTCGCGCAATTCCTCAACACTTTTCACACAAAATAGCTGAGAAATTAATTTACATAATAATCATGGCCGCTTGATCGCAGAAAAAAATGCTGAAGAAGTATTTTAACAGAAAAATACTGGCGAGAAATATAGCAAAACACAAAATGGTACGAAAAGATTTTAAGAAGAGAGAAAGAAATTATTTTAAGAAAAAATTACTGGCGAAGTTAAGAAAAAATTTTAATTGTAAGAAAAACATTTTTTTTAAGAAAAAAATTTTAAGAATTTTTTAAATTAATTTTAAAAAAAATTACTGGCGAACGAAATACAGCAAATGGTAGGAAATAATAATCAAAATGAATGTTATTTTTTTCTAAAACTTCTAAGTACTCCACTAAAAAAACAATACCAAAATTTAAATAATCTATGTATTGACGGGAAATTCTATAAACAAAATACTTAAAATAAATAAAAAATAATACCAGAAAAGTGAAAACATAATATGCACTGGCAGGAATCTATAAATAAAACACTTAAAAATAAATAAAATAACTGTCATTTATTCACAACTTTCCAAGTATTTTCCGGTGTACAATTTGGTAATAAATTATTCACATCTAGAGTATATTTATTAAATCGAACTTGCATGAGAAAGCATGATATCGACTGTAATTTCAACAAATAATTTTATCACTAATTTTAAATCGAAAAAAGGAAAAATTCCGCTGCGTATTGGATGCGCTTATTTGTTGATCATCAGCGCAACTCGTTCCCCCATCGCACAACACTAATTAACTACCGCACCTCCATGATGTGATGCTGTGACAGGTGATTACGCGGATCCAGCTCGAAGATGAGCACATGATTAACGCCGGCTGCGCGCCAGCCGTGCACGTTGAAGGCGAAGAGGAACAACATGATAATCAGCAGGAAGGGGCCGCGGTACAGCCGCGTGACGATGCGCCAGTCGACAATCTCCTTCTTCTCGGCAATCAGGTCCATCTGGGTGCCGTTCACCGTCCCGTTGGCCGTCACTATCTTCCATTCATTATTCGGGAAACCGATAAAAATACCTAGCAATACCCAACCGGAAGTGCCATTAATAACGGACAAAACCGAAATCAATTACAGAAAAATTCAATCAGTACACACAGTCAAATAGAGATGTCACAAAATAAACAGGAAGCGTAGTAAGCGAAAGAACATAAACGAAAAACGGAGTTAATAAATGAATGAAAACCATTTTTCGTATCTTCGAATAGTTACTTCACTTTACAAGGTTACTGCACATTTATGCACAATGCAAATTTCTTACCGAATAATCGAACAGCTTCCAGTTTTAAAATGAGTTAATTATAAGTTCTGTTTTCTGTTGGATAGTTCACTCCTTTTGCATTTTCTGAATAACCTAAACAATGTAATTTGTTGCACAATTTACTGATATTGCTTTTCTGAACAAATTCATTTAGTTTTAAAACTATCGGATAATCTGATCCCTTTTGCATTTTTTTTAATAACGTAACCACTTGTAAAGTTATTAAATTATTCGTTCATATATTATTTTTTTAAAAAATTATCTGCTGTAATCATTTGCATATGTATTCACAAATACCCTTGTATACTGATTTTTCACGTTTTAGTAAAAAACTATCAAACAAAAATCTGAAAATTTATCCTTGAATTTCCATTTTCGCTGCTGTCTAATATTTCGATAATTGTTGAGTTAAAACTATACAGGCATGCACTACACTACGCTTTTTCATTGATTGTATGGTATGAGCAGCACAGACGGTGCCCGATTACAGCTTACCTATACCTATTTCGCATTTAAGCCAGTGTTCTGATGGATTTTCTCATGTACTCGTACTTATGTAGTAAATTGTAACTTGTACTTATGCAGTAAATTGGCTGCAGACGCTCTGAGATGAAATACTGCCCAGCTTCGCTTCGGTCTTTTAGTGCTAGCCTACAGCGTAGCGCTTTCCTGGTTCATCTCTACTTTTTTAACGGTTTTAATAATTTTTATTCTTTACTTTTTACTCTCTTTCCTTATTTGAATTATTTTACTATTTTCTTATTATTTTTGTTTTACTCTCTAAATCCTCATTTTCTGAATAATTTGTCCATTAATAGATTTACTGGATAAATTTAAGTACACATATTTTCCTTACTGGATAACTAGCTGAAAAACGCATCACAGAGCACCGGAAAATCCGAGAAACACCCGCGTTAACCTACCGGTTAGAATGAGCACCACCAGTAAGACCAGAAAAATACCGAGGAACAGTCCCATGAGGAAAAACACGGAAGGAGGAGCCTACGGCGATGAGATGCGCATTTTCTTAATTTTAACACAAAATGACCGCCTTACCGGCTCATTCAGCGGAGGCACCCGCAGACGCTGCATGGCTTTGCCCCGGTTGCCGCCCTCCAGATCGCTGACGTACAGATTCTAACGGGAAGACAACGAAAGTAATTACATTTCCTGGATTATCGATTCCATTTTGTTATTGCCGCTGGCCACCGGCAACGCGCAGATTACGCATCAATTTTGCAGCCTACTTCCGTATCCAGAATTAATTTTTCAATCTCCTTGCTGGTGTGGAAAGGCGCGGTCTCCACTTTCTCCTGCCGCCAAAGCGTTCCACTGTGGGTGTTTAAAATCTAAACAGCAGAAAATCCATGAAAAACAATGGCTTATGAAGAGAACAGTGCAACAGTACAATAATCGGACCAAGGCTGAATGCCAGCATAATACGAATAAACGTAGTGCAGAGGCTACATAGACTCTGAGTCGTCGGTGTTAACGAATTGGCAACTCTGACAATGAAGTTTCAAATTGCAGTGATTAACTTTCAAAGACAGTAAATTTACCCAGTATTTTTTTTTAAATTTCAAAAGACAATTTGCTGTTAAAATTATCTCTTATACAACCACATAGAAAACAAATTATTTTTCCATCGCATAAAATCAAGCAAAAAAATAATACACTCACAAATCAATGAAATTATCAGAAAAAAATACAAAACACCTTTCACGAACATAACAGCTCAAAATTCTTAGTGTCAAGATGGAAAGAAATGACAGATGACTAGCACAATTAACAACTGAATAATCCGAGGAAAACAGGAGAGAAACGGTACCTTGTCGTGCTTTTTGAGTATCTTGCGGAAGCCGGTGAAGTTGAGGTTCTGGAAGTTCTGCAGGAGGATCAGGCTGAGGTAGAACTCGGAGAAGGCCATCTTGAGATCGTGGATCTTGCGGTAGCGGCGTTTGGCCTTGCGCACGTCCTTATCCACCAGATCGGCCAGCCAGGGCATCTTGTGCACACGGTCATCCGCGTGTTCCGGCCGCGATTTATGCGCCTTCAACTCGCTCCTCAGCGCCGCAAACTTCCGCTGCGCTTCCGCTAATTTCTCTATAAAATGCCACGGATATTTGTACACAAGTACGGACAATGTAATCCATGCGACAATAAAATGCAATCAATAATCATTAAATTACTAAAATAAAACTAATAAAAGAGAATAAAAAAGAAGGTTGCAACGAAACCAATCACAACGCGGTTAAAAATTTGTTAACAACAATTTCGGACAAAATACTGCAGAAACACACAAACAAAATGCTCGCCATCAGAAGGATCTCTAGCCATAAAAAAACAGCTATAAAAAACCATAAAAAAAAACAGCCATAAATAAAAACAGCCATAAAAAACCTTCGTGTTATTCACGAAATTCGTTAATAATTATGTGTCGAAATTATGTGTATGTGTGTTATAATTATGTATTCAAATTACGTGTTATTAAATCAATATGTGCTGAATTATGTGTGATTATGTGTTGATTATGTCTCGTTTGCGAAGACATTTCAACACATGGAATTGCATTTTTTCTTATTATTATTTTTCGCCGTAAAATGTTTTTTCTGTTAATAATAAAACAGAAATCGGCGTCCAACCTGGAAAATGTTCATGACTCACCGGCGAAGAATGTGTTGACTTTGGTCAATTCCCGATCACAATACGTGAAGAAATTCTCCTCAAACTGCACGACAAAATGCAGCAGATCCGTGGATTTCTGCTGGCGTTCTTCTTCGCTTCCGGTGCCACCTGCTCCACACAACAGGATGAACGTAAGGCGATTGTATGGCAAATTAATTATTACATAAGCCGATAAGCGTGCGCGTCTTCTGGAATTATCCATTGCGGAATTAAATCGCAACATTCAAAATAAATATAATTACACATCACGTTACATTATAATCCTCACGCGATAATTAATTCCGTAAGAAATCAACAGTCCAGAAACGGAAAAGCGAACAAAATGCAAAGCGATGGACAATTCACCTTCAAATGTTTTCAGATAATGTTTATTATGAATGTAATTTTCATATTTTAAAATATTTAAATAAATTATATTTCAAATTTTATCTATTTAAAATATTTAATACAATATTTAAAATAATGATTATGAAGGTAATTTACAATGGCGATTTTACTTATTGTTTAGCCAGGATTTTATTTAATCCAAGTTTGGAATTTTCGAAATTATTACGTGAGGAAAACCGAAAAACAGATGGAAATGCGCGGAAAATAACAAATGGAAATACTAATAATAAATACTACTAAGATAATAATAAATACATGTAAGACAAAAATAAAAATTAGGTAATGTAAAATACTGTATTAAAATACAGATTACGAATTATTACTGCCCAAAGGCCAAACAACCTGATTACAGTGGCCAAAATGTTATGTAATCCATTGGAAGATTTGCATTTAGATAATAATCACAACGGTATTAATTTCCATTACGCTGCGTTTCCTTTCTCTCCGTCACGGTACGATACACCACGCAACAAAAAACCAGTCGGACGAAGAAAAAATGGCTGCACGCCAAACTCACCAAGCTGCGCGGGCGCATGCTGCGGCACCTTTTCCAGAAGCTCCTTCATATCCTGCAAAACACCAGCCCTAACCCATAATTATCCTGATCAAGCGGACGACACAAGAGAATTAATCGCAGCGGAGAAAAACAAGGGAGAATGCTGAATGCCTACGTCGTAGTTGATATACTGTGTCCGCCATTCGGGCGTCACATGCGCCGTCAGATGTTGGCCAAACTTCATCTTGCATTAGGAACACGGGGGGAAAGACGACTATGCTTCAGATCATACGAAAAAGCAGCCAGATCATGGGGGAAATCAGCAATGGCAACGAGGAGCGACGACAATGCCAGGAGAATGAGAAAATTGGAAAAACCAGTTCATGTTCAGAAGACACACCATGAAACCCGCTGCTCACAGCGGGACACGCTTAACGAGGCGCGTTTACGATGCAAAACACCGTGCGCATTGGAGAATAATTCCGCTGACAAAAGATCGTAAAACGATGGTGAGTAAACGGAGAAATCTTTCGTCAAAAGTGAAAACTGAGTCAAGCAAGATACAAATGACATAATCAGACGCTGGCTCGGTTTTTATGGATAGCAAGGAAAATCGCGAACAGCAGGACAGAAATACAGGCGGAAGCAACGGACATATGGAAGCCTACAGAGAAATGAGCCGTCGCGCCTTATTTCCGCATCACTTGTAGTACTACAAACGCAAAATTAACTCGGCACAACTCAGAGTATTCCTGGTTGGTGATAACGAGCTGAAGATGTTTGTTCGTATTTGCTGACTTTTCAGAATTCCGAAACCTTTTCGTTTTGACCACGAAGAACAGGTATCAAACTCAATAATTAAATGTTAAAATTTTTATTTAAAATCTAGAATTATTTGCTCTGTTATTTGGTAAACCGTGGCGAGTGAAAATAAAGGCAAACGAAAAGTATTGACAAATGCGCACAATACTTCCGGGTGTGAAAGCAAGCTCGCCACGTGACGCAACCTATCTGCTATACTTTGGGTGCAACTGCAGCGACTAATTTTGGTAAAAAATTGCTTAAAATTGTTTGAATTTGGATGTTTTTTCTCTTCTAATTTCCCTATCTGGAAAGGCTGCTTTTGTATGAGTTGAATCAGCTGTGATAGTCGCATCGTATAGAAGAACCATGCGTCTGTTTTCCCGTTATTACGCGGCGCAAGCGGTGGCCAGCACGGCCGAGGAGTGCGGAGTGCCAACCAAGAGCCAGCAGCAGCGTCTCCCCAAACCACAGCTGCGCAATACCCTGGCCACGGCCACCAAGAAACACGCCATCATCTGCTTCGCGGTGGCCATTACGGCGTGTCTCAGCTATCGCTACTTTATTGGGGAGCCACGCAAGAAGAAATACGCAGAATTCTGGAGGTAAGCGTATGTATGGGAATAAATTGGTGACGGGATCCTTTCAACGGAGTTGTTGTGGCTAAAAACCTGTTCAGCTAATGGAGTGAGCTATGGTGGTATACTGAGATTTGGAATGTTAAGCACGATTACGTCTACGTCTGAAGGATATTTCCAGTTTTTCGCTGATGTTATGCCTTTTTCTCCGTAGAACCTTCGACTCGCATGCGGATTTTAAGCGAATGGTGAAGGCAGGCGTGTTCGAGAACATCACTATGGCCGACTTTGACGAATATGAACAGGACTTACTGTAAGTCGAGAAAATTGATGATGCCATTAATCGCCAGTACGAACTACGAGTAGCAGATTTTTACAGTAATTTTTGAAAATTCCAGTTTTATTTTAATACTTGGTTATTTTATTTTATTTGATCACTCAGTTTACCGTCATGGCTATCGTTCCTGGTTTTCATACTTTTGTAGCTGTATTGTTTCCAGAGGTGTTTTCTGCGTTTAATTGTGTTTTGTAATAGTTTTGTGTTTGTGTGTGTTGAATATTTTGTCAGTGTTTGTTTGAATTTATTATTTATTTGGTTATTAATTTGGTAATCTGTTTGATTTTTTTCGTAGGAAAATCATGAATTGAATTAGATTATTTTCCATAAATGTGCCGTGCATTGCAGGAAGAAGCTGAAGGAGCGCAAGGGATAAAAAGGCCGTTGGAAAATAGCGGATGAATGGCTTTTTCCTGAAGTATAATCACGGAAGGATTGCCAGATTTTAACGTTGCATTTGTGTGGTGCGTGACGCTTCGTGGTGTGTTTATTCAGGCCGTTTTATTTTAATTTGTTTGTTCGAAAGAGTTGCGATTGTACAGCTGATCAGTTTCACTTCGAAATGGGTGAAATGTAACCGGAAATGAAATAAAGACGAAAGTCTGTTTACGAATTTTAAGACAGCTTCGCTACACTTTCCTCTTGCTGTAACTGAATTTGCCAAAATATAAAACTGCCATTTCGGCCAGTACGCTCCTACAGTCGGGATGCTCCGCACAACAACAAAAAAGCTGTTTATTATTTATAGCCGATTTTCTTTCCCACCATTTCTGATTGCTGTACAGTGTCCAGTGTATCTACGGTTTTGCCAAATCTCGCAAACAACGCATTTTTAACACTTCCGGCGCTTGACGCAATCACAACCGCCCTGTGCGGCAGTGTACACTGGTAATTATTCTGGCAGTTTGAAGTTTGAACTTCATCGTCAACTTCTCATCAGTCTTCTGATTTTCAACCTTTCGTCTCAGAAAGTCATTTCCCATACCGAAAATTGACTGTGAATGAAAAGTTAAGTAACTCCAGGAATAGTTTTAAGTGGTAAATGTGCGGTTTTAAACCAGATTTGTGCGAAGCCAGCGGACTATGTCATGATTTGGGTTTTTAACGTCCACCGATTACAGAACATGCTTTCTAGCGTGAACATGTTAAGGTTTCCTCAGTATTTTTGACTAGGCAAAGTAAACAGCGCCTCCAACAACAGATTTTATCTTGCCAGTGGGTTATTGAGGATGCAATTACTCTGTAAAACCATTCCAGTGGATCTCTGGAATGCGGTGGACATGCTAGTTGACGGAGCGCAGCTGCAGCATGCAGACGTCATCAATGTCACGGATAAAGGATGCATCCTGGATTTCGACTATCCCGGACACCATGCATAGTTTATGGACTATGCAAACGGAAACGTTTTCACTGTAGAATGTCGACAGGTTCGCAATACGATCGACACCAGGAACTGGAGAGAGCATCGCGCGCGGATTCTAGGGAGCGAATCCAGGTTTAGCGCGAACTTCGACGGATCAGCCGTGGATATGGTACCCGGCCAGATTTCTCGTTCCCGGTCTGTTCGGGACATCGCACGTGTTGGCCGAAGTGCAGTGCGGAGGTCAAACCGTCCAGGATTGCTTTGCAGTGGGGGCGGTCCGTATTGTGCCGTCCAGGGAGGTCTTGACAGAGCGTGTCGTTCGTCCTTCGGATTTTCTGGTTGAGTCGCACACGTTGTGCCAGTCCTACACGGCCACCGGTGAAGGGCCGATGTCGGCTGCATTATGGAGTATGTGGAAGCAGCAGTTGGCAGGATGGAATGTCCTCCCAGTGAGCCATGTCGGCAAATCGGTGATGTACATGCTGAAGCCGGAGGAATATTATTCGTCGACCCCGATGACTGGCTATCGTGCGGTAAGCCGTGAAGGCGAGGCTTGATGATGTTTTTACTTGATCACTGTTATAACATAACCGGAGCCCTACAGTAGGAGGATCAAAGGAAACTATCTCGGTACATGATCTAAATTTTCGTATCCCTCCATTTAATAATCCCTTTCGCCCAGTCCGAAGCTGTATGTACTTGTATACTGCAGTGTACAGAGTTGGAAGCGGATCTCTTTACAGAAAAATGCGCAAGGAATTTAGAGGTGTGCGGAATTTAGGGGCATTTTTGCAGTTGCACAGCATTTTTGTTTGGGTACAATTACAGTATGTTTTTTATAGTAAGTATTTTAATTATTTAAAGACTACAAGCTTGTCCCGTAATTTTTAACGTGAATGTACATGCTACAGACTACAGAGTACAGATAGCGTGCATTTGCGACAGGTCGATAATTATGTATAAAATATAGGTGTTTTACGGTTTATACGAGTATCGATATTTGGCATGCATCAGCCATTTCAAATTCATGGTGAACGTAATTTAATGTTGAATGTAAATTTAAAATTCATGTTGAAGGTAAATTCATATGGCACCGTAGTATGCGGTTTGGCATATCACTCGTGAATTTGTAAGTGAATTTGTTATTGACGCTGTGTTGATGCGGAAAAATTACGGGACAAGTTGTACGTGTAACAGTGTAACTCGCTTACAAGTTACAGATGTGCGTACTAAACAATACCCCGGTTTTGCTACAATGGCCAGAAAAACAGACTGCGTAGTGCGTACAGTTATCAACAAACATAATTTAATATGGCGAATTGAGAGAGGCAGAAAGTGGTAATGTTTTCTCATGCTCCAAGAGGAAGGTTCGATCTTCTTCAAGTTTGCCTGTAAAACGTTGATAACGTTTCGTTTGATTTAACTGTGCTCCCGTAATAACCATATTGCCATTGTTCTCATGTGCATCTTCCACAGGAATACATCTTAATGGAGGCCCAAGACGCTATGAAGAAGCGCATTGGCGAAGGTTGGACGTTTTCTGGATGTAAGTGGATTCCGCCAAACGGCAAACATGATGCCGCACTCCTCCGCAGACGCCGATGCATCCAAGTGAAGTCTGTCTGTCAGCGTTGCCGGTGGAGATACTCGGCGAGGTCTGGCAGTTTTTGAACAGCGTTGACTTGGTGAAATGTCGTTGCGTATGCATGCTGTGGAATTCTATGCTCATTCAGGAGCAGTACTCCAAAGAAATCCGAGCGTCGTTTCTGTCAAACTCCACATCGTTGTTTAACAATCACACAGCGCGCGGGACGATCATGATAGCTAGAAGTTTGTGGAAATGCATCACCGCGACGACGGAGCGCGTTATTATAAGACAGGCTGTACAAAATGGCACCGCCACCGACATGACAGATTGCCTGCGCTTCATCCATGATACCAGGGAAGGACTGCGGCCGGCTCCGCGACGGAAGCTGCTGGTGATACTGGATTAATGTGTCTGGAGGATGAGCGATTTCTTCCACCTTGAAATCGATAGGATGGCTCTGGCTTGTGCCCATGCTGCGCCGACGGTTGCCGCGGTGCTTTGGAAGAACTGCATGGTTGATCCGGGTGCGCATCACTTGTGGGACCCATGGGGAGGTGCCCATGTCTGGGTTGCAGAATCTGAATTCATCCGATCTGCGCTCCAGTTTGTGTCGCATGCTGGAAGCAGCCTCGCCGACTTTGGACATCGATCCAACGGCCGTTGCTGCATGGATACGGGAAGCTGCAAAGCACAAGAACTCAGATGACTTCTACATTATTGAGCAGGTGCGTTGCAGTGCTTGCTCCCTTTCGGAGATGTTCTACAGTACTGCCACGTTTCCGCATTTCGGACATTTTCACAATATGGATTCGCGTACCGGACATCAGAGACACCGTATGCTCCTTGTTGTTCCACATGACATAGAATTTTCCAAAAATGATTGATTGATAATAACTGGTGCTATATACAAGCTCGTACACGATATTCATTCAAAATTACCGAATTTCCTAATGAGGAACAAGTAACTGTCTCCGCTGTTTGGTAAGTACATGGATGTGTATCGTGAAAATGTCCCGAATGCGAAAAACGCGAAGCATAAAGTTATATATGCGAGACTACAACGTAGATGCTTCGGTAGAACAGGCGTTGCACAGATTATTGAACCTCTTGCATGCTATTTTTGCGAATTGCATTTGGTACTGTTCCATACGATTTGTTGGTGTTATCAATGCTAATGCGACTTGGTAGTAATACGAGTAAAGAACTGTACATATACTTACACTGTAGCTTATTAGGCGATTAAGCTGCCTTAGTATAGCGATTCATATAACTTTGCGATTCAAATAGCTTTCTGACATTTGTGTGGCAGAATACCGTGGAATACTAAACTGTAGTATACCCATATGGTTTTATTACTTTATTGGTCAAATCAATGCCTCAATACACCAATTTGAAGAAAAGAAAACACGCTAAACTATAACAGAAAAATTTCGTTCAGCTTATCCAGTCCTTCCATCGTGCCCAGCACTGACGCCGCATTTCCCCGTTGAATTTCTATGGACAATCGCTGCCGCAGAAATTCGTGCGAGCGTGCTTCTCCGGTGTGCTGCTGCAGTCTTTTTCCCAGTTCTTTGATGATGGCGATCGCCGACGGTCCCCACGGGCCCAGTGTTTCGAAGGCGATCGGGACGAATAGGTAGCGGCCGACCAGATAGGAATATTGTCCTGATTTCCGTAACTCTGCTTGCATGGCGGCCGCTTCGGCTGTGGTGGAAGTGGCCTTGACATGTGAAAGCGCAACAGTGTCTACACAGGTCACGTCCCAAGCGAGGCATAATCCGCGTTTCCATGCAAAAGTCGTGCAGCCCATATTTAACCTGTTGGAACAGATATTGTGCGACTTCCAAAACGGTGATGGACGCGAAGGTATCCCCTACCGGCAATCTAGGTGGACCGCCGATGAACTGCGCTGTCTGGATGTGTCCAAGTTGACCAAACTGACGCTGGATGCGTTGCATCGCGCGATACCCACGGAGTATTTTGAAAAAGGTCAACAAGGCAGCTGTGATGTACGCATGGCAACCATGCCACGATCTTAATGACTGCTATGGTTTTGAGTTGGTTAATAATTCGCAATTAAAGAGCAGGATGCTCACATTGTAACAGCAGCCCTATACATGGTGAACGCTCTGTACTGGCAGACGGTTTTTAATTAAAACGGCGATGAAATTATAACGGTTAGTTATCGGTATTATGGGGGACTACTTTCAGAGTAGCGATTAGCGAAACCCAGTTGTGTAAATCAGCTGTTTTCCAGACTAAGTGTGTACTGCCCTACTCTAGTAATCCTCTATATGAAATAAGGCGTGACTATCGTCCTACAATCGGCAGTTCAGTTGAAAGTAAAGGATTTCATATAATTATCATACATATTATTAGTCCCCCAGACACTCCCTTAAGCGTTTTTAAGTTATGTGAGTGCATTGCCGCTTGGGAAAAACTTTGCTTGACTTGATATTTCCTTCGCCGCTAACGAAGCCGCTTACTGTGTTTTAAATGCTAGCGTTAATTTGTACAGATTTTACGGTTTTATTCGCCCAACTTCAACCTGGTTCATCTCGTCCATAATCAGACAGCGTCACAGCTCAACCTATCCATTAACCGAAAGCCTACAGCCTTTCCTGCTATACTGATGTCCAGCGTAAATTGAGTCTGAGCTGTGAGCACAGTATATCTCGTAGTAAATTTTCTACTGATTTCTGATATCGGGAAGAATCAGTTTGTTCGAACTGGCGAGTCTCGATCTATGTGCTTTACGTATCTCTTTTAATTAAGTTCAAACGTTTAATTTTAGAGCTGTAGTGTAGTAACGCTCAGTTACTTCCTTATATTTCTTCACGCTCGAACTTGGATCGGTTTTATTAATTGTGTTGCTGGTATTTTTATAGATGCTGTCCCTTATGCGCCAGGTGAATAAAATAACTAGTTCCCGCCATTTTGTATGTTCTTTGCGTGTTTTGGCAGTGTGGCACGTGTCACACCGACAGGAAGGCGCTTTTGATTATGTTCTGTACTCAGTGTACTGTCAGTGTCTGTCTACTGTAGCGTTTACCGCAAAATTTACGGAGTGGCTATTTTGCCCCAGTGTGTGGGGGGAAAATAACTACTGGGCTATTTTGCCCCAGTGGGGCCCGTCTAATAGCTAGTTGGCTATTTAGCTCCATACTGGGGTTTCATAGTCTTTGGCTATTTAGCCCCATTGTGGGCGTCAGAGTAGCCTTCTGGCTATTTAGCCCCATAACACTTTTCCTAGGTAACGGAAAAAAATGGTATAGGTTGGTACATTGCCGTGGCCAATCCTGGATTATTTTAGTATGTCATGTGCAAATATTCAGTTGTTAACTTTACCAGTGCGCCTGTAAAACATTAAAAACTGCTTGTAGCGATCTTTCTCGCACTGTTCCCGTTAAGAATGTCTTATAACTCAAAGGTTAGAATGCAAGAAATAAATTGGATAACGATTGTTTTGAAGTCGCGGCAACCCATTTACAAACTAATTAGAAAAGGCTAAAAAAATGCCATAAAATGCAGGCCCGATATAAACCTCAACAGACAAACAAACTGTTTGCTCGGCTGGCCGGAAAAAGTTTTTGGCGCAGCGCTTAGACAGGGCCGGCACAAAGGGGGGGGGGCGGTCCGCCCCCCCTGTTTTCGATTTTTGACCGCCGGGGAAGCGGACCAGAAAACGTGGCTGCAGGTGAGCCGCCAGGGTAGCGGAATAAATTTTAATTTTTTGCGAATTTTTTTTAATTTTTTTCGGATTTTTTAAATTTTTATTAAAATTTTTCAAAAATTTCCTTCCGCCCCCCGGCGGACGGTCCAAAATCAGTCCGCCCCCGGCAAATTTGGCACGCTCGACAGCCCCCCGGCGGCCTTCCGCCCCCCCCCCCCATCCGAAAATTCCTTGTGCCGGGCCTGCGCTTAGAATACAATTTTGGATGATTCATCTATTGCTGGCTCATTAGAGCAAGGGGTTTGGCTGCAGAAGATGGGAACTACGAGAACGAAACCTTTATTTCGAACTCACTGATCGACATTTTTTGCACAAAGTAGCTTTGGAAACTACGGGAAGTTGCGGCAATACTACCAGTCAGCCATCAGTAAAGTCGGCCGGCATGTTAAACAGCAAACAGTGGAAGCGTGCGCTACTGAATATTTGTGGCAACGTCTAAGCGTAGAAAATCAGCACGGAAACGCGGCGTTTGGCCTGGGGACGGTCGATTTTCTTAGTAGCTAGAAGAGTTATTTTACTTGTTCTAATTAATGGATTTGTACAGTATAAGTGTAAATGGCACCTGCTTGTACAAATTGGAAATGAAGTCATCATTTTTGATGACCGGTCATTATACCATAACCAAGGTCAGTAGGATAATCTAGTGCTGAGCGAAACTGGCGAAAAACTGGGTACTTTTTTGCCGTCACACCTCGTTAACAATTCTCGAAAGACAAAAGAAATACAATGGCCAAAACGGCCATCAAGTAGTAAACGTGTGGCAGTCATTTACGGACGATCCACAAAGGCTACAAAATTTTAACAGACAGAAAGCCATAGTGAAATTTACGTTGATTTAAATCTGCAGTTTGTTTTTCAAAATTCCAAAAACCATCTGAGTCGAGTAAAGTAGTAGAAATGTGGCTTGAATCGAGCACGTATGCATAGAGGCCAGGAAGGCAGCGCGCTAGGGGCGTCTGTCTGCACCCTGCAACCGCACTCACTCCGACTGCTGCTACGACTTATAACATGTCTCTGCGTGTGAATGGTGTGCAAACAAAAATACCGGAACGACTGATCGGCACAGGAGCTTTAGTTATTATGGGCGTAGCGAACACCGAAGACAACATTCTGGCTAAACACAAGGTCGTCACAACAAACAGAGGAGGAGAAACACGAACAAAACGCACAAGGAGAGGCGGATAAACAAGCAGTTCAACGCAGTGAGCCCCCAAAGTAGAGACGGAAAACAGTACTAAATTTTTGTACGGCCACGTACGGTCTTGCTTACGGCTCCTACGGTTACGGTACGGTTACGGCAAAAATGGCAAAAATAACCGGATTGACCGTACCGTATACCGTATACGGCAGTACCGTATACGGCAAGCCCATTGTAAATCGTGTTTTTGGCTTACGTTTACGGTACGGCAGCTATTTGCCGTAGTCTTTTCCTATACGGTTACATACGGCAGACCGTACAGTATGCCGTATACGGCAGTACAGTACTACTGTTTTTGGTCTCTACCCCAAAAGAATCCCAAGGAAAACCCGAGGCTGCGGCACGGGCAAAGACAAAACGACTGTCGTTGTCGCGCGCGATGTGCTTCTCAAAACACGCGCTACGCCAGTTACCCTGCGCTTCTATAGCATCTGGTGACGCTCCACATTCGGACGCGAATGTTGCACCACCGCGCCGGAAGGAATGAATACTGAACCTCGAGCCATCATACCCAGCTGCCTTTAACGCAGTATGTAGTAGCTGTGTGAAAAGGCCCGCTGATAATTCTTTCACTTGACTACTGTTATCACGGTAAAAGAAACTGATCGGTGGGTGACCTTTATGCACTCCAGAGTCACGCAGTTCCAAGAAGGCTTTTGTGGGGCAAAATGGTGAATCGGCGCCCATCGGAAGTGGAATAAGAACATTATTTCCAATATATTTGCTTGTTTTCATAACCGGCGCCGAAACGAACAGGCTATTTTTTCCCACCGTAATATCCCGAAAGCAAATGTGCAATCGATTTTTCGGTGCAGCAAATAGGTTACCCTTTCGCAATAGCGAAAAGAATGCAGAGGCATGCCGTCCAAAACGCTTTCCGTACTTCCGCGGGAAGTCGGTGTAAGACATTGTAGATGCCTTTTAAATGCCGTGTTAGAATAGGAGGCTTTTCATCTGGAAATTCCCTGCGCTGACGGCGCACTCCCTCCATGGCTTGCTTAATCACAAAATGCTTAAGATCAGATGCTGGTTTGTTACGAAAATGATGCAACGTCACAATGGCTGCCACATAATTTTGGACCGAAGAAAATTCAAAGCTGCCTGACAGCTCAGCAGTGTACAACCCGATGGTGCGCGGCTTTGTCGTTTTTGGTTGTAGGCGATGACGATCGCAAACGGTTAAGTATCGGCACCACTGAACTTTCCTAGTGCGAACGGAGGACGGCGCCAAAGCATTCAGCCGCAACGAGTTCAGGATCCGGTTGAGAATGGCCGTTTGGGTACCTGGAACAGTAGTCATCTATCAGTCGCAGTCAACTCTGGCCAGCCCACTGTTAATGCAGTCAACAACGGTTGACCTATAGATGTTAGCAGGGGTGATGCGGCTCAGAGCATCTGCAAAGCTGTTATCGGTGCCAAAAATGTGGCAAGCGTCCACCTAAAAAGCATGCTGGCACGAAGCATAAAATACTAACTTCAACCACTTTATAGCCTCCAGAGATTTGCAAGAACCGCGTTTTAAAAAAGCAACCGTGGACGAATTATCGCTTTCAATCAATATCGTGCAACCACTGAACGCCGGTGCCCAGACCAAAATCGGGATGCAAGCGGCAACCATTTCCAAATAATTTATGTTCGTTCGTAAACTATGATCAACCAGCGGCGGACGAACAAAATTTGTCAGCACGCGTAGGTGATGGGAGATATCCGCTAAATCCCAACTGCCGGCTAACCAGCTATTACCCAACGTAGCTTCAAATCCCAAAAACGACGCGTTCATTGAAATGCGAATCACGCGGTGTGGCTTGGAGATTACACACTGCGTCATGCTATTAAGCTGCGGTGCGACTGTTTGCCACCAAACCAACCCACTGCGGATTAGTGCAGTTACTCTCAATCTGTGATGAAGCCGTTGCAGTTGAGTAACTGCATCTATAAAAATTCGGGAAAACGCCCGTGCGCCTTCCACCGCTCGCGACGCTAAACAAATTAAACCCAGTAACGACTGCAATTGAAGTTTACTAAGCTTTGCGTTATTTTCAAATCCAACGAAATCTATATGGTAACTGCATGCAGCTGTCAAGCCGGTGGAACATCGTGAATCGCCCATGTTCCACCGGTTAGTGAACCGACCGGTTACTTGCGTCAACTCAATAGCAAAAAATACAATGCGCCATTCTTATTTTAGAGCCATTGCGCACTATTGTTCGTGATCGCCCTCTGAACCGAAACTTCCGAAGGACGATATGTCGTTGCAAGCATTCAGGGCCTCTCCGACAGCAAAAGACAGAAACAGAACACCATCTGGATGACACCCTCGCACTTCGCAGCAGTGTAGCGAATATGTTCCAGATCGTCAGCAATACAGCGAAGGTGTCGGATATACACAATGTCGACAAAAACTCACAAAACATGGTGACTTTTCGAAAATTTCTAGAGTTTCGCCACCTCTATGAGCTTTCAGCAAAAAACTTAAAATTTTCAATTAAAGATTATGTTACCTAGAATTGAGTGCCTTGTGTGAACACTTTTACCTCTACCCAACACACTTTAAGGCATCTTGTTTTTGGCAACCAATCAGCGGACTGGTATGGGGCAAAATAGCCGGAAGGATATCCACCCCCAGACCGGGGCAAAATAGCCGTCTGGCTGCTCATAACGGAGAACTGGGGTAAAATAGCCAATAGGTTACCCAACCCCAGACTGGGGCAAAATAGCCAACCAGCTGTTCCGCCCCCATTAGGCAGTACTGGGGCTAAATAGCCTTAGCCCAAAATTTAGGATCTTATTAGTCCCGCTTTGCTACGCGGCGCTATTGGTGTTAAAGAAGCCGCATAGCCGCCTACACATTTTCGCTCTTTTGGTTTTGGTCTCCTAATTTTTGCGATAATGCAGTCTGGCAAGTTGACTTTTTGGGAAACAGTTGCGCTTTCGGGGTCATTCATTTCCGCAATTATGTGTATAAGTATTTTAAAAATGGATCTACTGTGCACTGTTGAATGTAGGCCCCTAAACTTCGGAGCAACTGGTCCGGCAGAAAGTCTGCTGTGGCTTGCAATGGCTCACTCGCTGCCGCCGTCAGAAAGGTTGCTGCCGGCAGAAAGCTGACACAGGCCGACAGAGAGGTTTGCGCAGCAATCAGCACCAGCCTTTCTGCCGAAATCCATCGAAAACGACGGAAAGGTTGACGCGGCTTATTTTACCTTCAACCCGTTTATACATCCGGTAACATGTACAGTATCTGTATACTGTATAATATTGCCGTCCTTTTGTCTCAGTTTAACAGAGAAGCGCCCTGTGGCAGCGGTTACGTCAAACTATCAGAGCTTCTTATCAAGGTAAAGATCTATATTACAAGGGAAAACCCCGTACGATCCGGTCAGAACAAACCAAAAAATTAATCGAAAAACTGCTAACGCCATTCGATTCAGCATGTCTGGAAACTGTGTCACATGCATTTTGCTTTGGTAATATCTGCTCCGGCTCCCGTGCACAGACGCCGGTGCCGGTAGAGAAGAAAGCTCAAGGTGACCTTGAAAAAAATTTCAAAGTCCTGTTGCATGGAGCAAAAAATCAGTAAATTTAAACTGGTACCCTTTTTAGATCAACAAATCAAAAAGGTTTGAACTTTTAGTCCTACAAAACTAGAAAAGCCAATAAGCAGTAGCACAAACGATACTGCAAATGGATGGCTTCGTTTACAGTTTAATCGTTTAAATGGATGGCTTCGTTTACATTTGAAGGCAGCTGTAAAAAAAACTGACCATAGTAATCGTTCAAACGGGCAAACCTTTCATTGCAGTCCGAGCAAAACTAAAGACAGTGATTCAAATGGTAATCAGCATCTTCAGTACGTAAATTATTTCGTATAATACGGAATAATAGTACGGTATCTAATTCTACTGTACATTCTAGATCTTTATTACCACAAAAAATAAAAAGGGATTCACGAACCCAGCTTTCCCGTATAGAATCAGCAGAAACCATTTCCATAATCTGAATGCCCATATTCCAAAACCCGGCCAGACGGTTTTAGTTTCACAGAGCCAAGCTGTGACCGAACTGCCACTACTATCCAGAGCACACAGCCCGCTAGGTAAACGAGTGACCGAACTACCACTACTATCCAGAGCACACAGCCCGCTAGGTAAACGAGTACCGAACTACCGCTGCCGTCCAGAGCACACACCTTAGCTAGGTAAACGAGTGACCGAACTACCACTACTATCCAGAGCACACAGTCCGCTAGGTAAACCAATGACCGAACAACCACTACTATCCAGAGCACGCAGCCCGCTAGGTAAACGAGTTACCGAACTACCACTACTATCCAGAGCACACAGCCCGCTAGGTAAACGAGTACCGAACTACCGCTGCTGTCCAGAGCACACAGCCCAGCTAGGTAAACGAGTGACCGAACTACCACTACTATCCATAGCACACAGACCGCTAGGTAAACGAGTGACCGCTACCAGCATCTGTTGCAAGCATCCTTTAGTGGAAATTTAGTACCTGGTAGATTCGATCAAATTCGGGAGGGAGAAGTTAACAAAAATTCCCTTCTGAGTGAAAGTGAATGCGTCTGAGTGCACAAAAGCCATAAATTCACTTTTTATTCTGTCTGCGTTTTAGCGTATTTTCGGATCATTTTGTTTCGTTGAAGGAATAAGATGTTAACTAAATAGCTGATCGAAATCATTTGAATAAACCGGCCGTAGACTGGAGACCACAAGAAAAGCGGAGGCGAAGCCGAGGCTGTTTCTTGTAAGTTATAACACGTCTTTTCCTTCTGTTCAGCCAAAATGCAATCTGTTGGTGTTCTCTATCTGACAACAATTTGTTTTTCTGTTCAGCGGTGTTACGGATTATATCACTTATCCGATTAATCCGAGTGAATTGTTAATAATTTGGCTGTGAAATAAAACTGACCCAGACAGGAGTCACAGAACAAGGATGCACCTATTCGAAAATGCTGAGCGGTCTGTGTATGCGTGGAACGCTGTGGATGTGGAGATTGACGGCCAGCTGCAACACGGCTATGTCGCTGGGCTCGAAGAAAACGGCAGCACTCCACTGCGCGTAATGGTCGATTTCGGATGCCCGACCCAACAGGCGGTGCTGGTTGCTCCCGGCAAGATCTGGGACTGTTTCACCAGCCCATGCAGTAACGCATGTGAAGGGGATCAGGTGGAGGTGCTACTGCATGACGGTCAGTAGCGCACTTGGAAATGGCACCCCGGCAAAATGATGGTTCCAAAGTTCAAGGAAATACACGGTGTGACGCTGGTGGAGGTGACGGTGGGCGGACAGCGGCGTCGCGAACTGATTCCCCACCGACATATTCGCGATCCGTCAGCCGATGTCGGCAAACCAGAACTCCATCCCGAGGACCATTTCGTGATGCAGACATGCAGTGTGCCGAACGGCTTCTGGCCGTCGTCTGAATCGGCATGGCTGCTCCGACAAGTTGAGCGACGGTTCGCTGTGCGATTTTTCAAGGTTCTCAGCCAGGAAATGCAATATGTGCAACGGCGCCACAGGAGGCCTTTACGGAAAGAAGATCTAGTAAGTCGTTACTGCTGATAGGCCTTCTTGTTGCAGCATTGAAGTTGAACTATTTTGTTCAGAATCTTAGCTGATTTGGCAATAGTGCTGGTAGCCGTGCTTGAATCTAGCATACCTGAGAAATAACCTAGGAAACCTAAGAAATACCGTAGCTTAAAGAGAAATCAAAGTCCCCAAAAAGGGAGAACCATTTCCATGACGACTATCAGAACCACTATTTTACCATTAATTAGAACTACACTGCTCTGTAGTACAGACTTACAGTAACAACTTTGCCTTCTCTTACCACAGGCGATTGTCTTCGAAGGAGAGAGAAATATTCCTTTATCTGTGTCTCACCGCAAATCACTCGAAGACACCGACCAGGCAGATAGTGAGCTAAAGCGGAAGAAACCGTTGTTTGCCAGTGACGGTCTGTTGGCATTGCCTTTGGAAGTACTGAACGAGGTCTTCCGCTCACTGGACACCGTCGATCGACAGCGCTGCCGTCGCACCTGTCCACTGTGGGACGCCATTCTGATGTCACCTGATCTGTGCAAAGAGGTTCGTGTAATGCTGGCAGGACATGGTGGGTCAGACCCTGTAAAGTGGGATTTGCATTACGCTGCGTATGTTTGCATCTTCAACCACATCACGCCCGCCACCCGCACCATCTGCATCCGCGATAGCGAAACGCCTTGCCCTAACCGATGGAGTCTCCGTGATGGCGACGAAGCGACGGACTTTATTATGAAGATTTTGGAGGACGCTGGCAGCCGCATCGACAGTTTAATTGTGTACCGACGAGCCATGACACTGTATTATGAGTCAGCTGGACAGCGACTGAGCGCGCTGTCCGCCGCGATATCCGCGCACATGTCCAAACTGCTGTTGTACTGTAATCGTGTGATTTGGAAAGATTATACCCTTTCTCTATTAAACCTGGAATTCCGCATGCCCGCTGCGGTCTTCGCTCTGGGACACGTCGATGCGGCGCAGATTGTGGATCTGTTGGAGCAGCATCTGCATTGGCGGGGACCGCCGTTGGATGTGCAACGCATTGACCATTTTATGGCGAGTCTGATCGACAACAGCGTGAATGCCAAGAAAGCGATAAAGGTACAGTATTGGGCTGGAACTGAGTCCATGGTGAACGGCATCATCAGCGATCATGTAATTTATGTTGAAGAAGCAGCCAGCTCTTATCAGAAGATTTGAACACCAAAGTTTAGGCCGATTATTTCCTTTCCTGTATTTTTAAACGAACGTATTGGGTAAAAGATAATTTGCAGTAATCTTTTGAAAAATCTAAAAACTTCTTGGCAGACCAGACTGATGATTTCTTGTGCTTCCTCGGGTGTCGAATTGTGTAACCAGCGAGATAATTCTGCAGATTCTCCGGGACTACCAATCCTGCGATCCGCGTCCGTCGGCACACTACCAAGGACGGGAATGGAGTGCGAACAATGCGTTCGCTATTGATGTACGCAAACTGAACCGATTCTGCTTGTACGCCTTATCACGCTTCATCTACAGCATGACGGCTTCTTAGGTTATTCTAAATTATTGTTAGGTTAGTCTTAGGTTTTTCTTTGGCTATTCTTAGGTTTCTAGGTTATTCTCAGGTTTCTTATGGTTCTTACCCTTCGCATTTTCTTAGTTAGTTTCTTTTTGAGGTCATGAATTTTTTGCTTATACCAGTTTGAATAAGCCTGATAAAAAAATTATCTGCTAAAATGGACTTTACGTCGAAACAGCCCTGCGGCAAAATGGCTCGGCGTCGAAACGGCCTGACGACGAAATGTCTCAAGACGTAATGTCCTGCCGGTTAAATGTCCCGCGACGAAGCGTCGCAAGGCGAAATGACCGTGCGGAGAAATGTCTGCGACGAGTTGACGAGTTGTCGACGGCGAAATGCCGCGGTGCCCGATTAAGTCTCGTTGAGACTCAGCCCTAATTCTGCAGGTGTTACAATGTAGCATTTTTTAATAATTTATGGTTTATTCGGTAATGCCGCAATAGGAAATAACTTATTTTATTATTTCTTTATAGCGATTCATGATAGGAAGAACGTTCGTTCGCATATCACTTGAAATGGCACGCAGGCAAAATAGGGAAAGAAACTTTTGGAATGTCCTTTGTATGTTCATCGGATCCCATCTGTAGAGAAACACCAGTTGACGTCTTCCTCGTACACTATTCCGGCTGCGCTCTGGTTCTAACACGGCAACCAATACCCGGCATGTACATTCCGGATATTGGGTGCTGGGTTTTTTCGTACCATAATATTATTATAATTGTGCAATTAGAGCTAACAACGCCTGCTTCTTCTGAAATCATTATTGTGTGCACCAAGAACGATCAATTTTTTAATGAAGATCACAATTCCAGACATTTGAAGATACACAGGATGAACGGAATTTAGCGCGCCTGTATTCGGGCATATTGATTAAAAGTTAATTAGGATGTATTAGGACTGTGCGTTAGAAACTGGTCTGATCCCACTCCCCGCCAAAAACAGGGTTTCGTTAAATCGTTGTTTATGCGGATTCCCTAATTTCCAGAAGTCAGACGATGCTTGCCTCCTTAATTTGCTGGCATTGATTTTTTCCGGTAAAGTTGTTTGAATGCGGATACTGGATACTTGAATGACTACGATTGTGATGCGCATCCCACGCCATTTGAGTAGTTGCATTATGGGATGCAAAACGCATTCGCCCACCATGAGCGTTTATACGCCGTTGAACACTGCCCTTATTCCAGGAAGAGCGAGAAGCACTCAATCCAAAGTGCGTGCGACATTTCATTACACTAATTTAAAATTGCAACGCTGGGTTTTTTATTACACTAATTTAAAATTGCAACGACACTCATTTAAAATAAAGCATCCGGATGCCATGATCATCAGTGTAGAAAACGTATCCACCAGCAAACCAACTACGTTGTTTTGTCATTTTGTGGTAATTTTATGATCAGACATTGCCAATTGCGCCAGCCACGCAAAGATCACTCCGTCACGTCCTAACATCAACATGAAGGACTATTTCAACATGACATTGTCTCTCCCTGTACAGAAAAATGCCTCGGTGATATCAAGCAGTCAAAATACGGCAGGTGTGGACGATAGAGATTTTAGATTATTTAGAGACGCTGCCGTATATCTGTTCATTTTAATCTCAAATGGGACACTGCTGGTGACATTCCTAACCAATCGAAACCTGATCAACGGTTTTGTCATTTATGTCATCAATCTCATGATCAGTAACCTGTTTTGCTGGTGTGTTTGCGTTCTTCCGTTGGCAGCCACGTGAGATTTTATGCAAACGACGGCTTCCGGGCGATCGTCGTGTGAGTTTTATTTGTACGGTGCTTGGCTGCTGCAGGGTGTGGCGACATACTCCCATGTTTGCATTTCTTTAAATCGATTATGGGCTATCGGTTCACCGTTGACCTATCGTAACTATCACTCTTGCAAGTTTGCCATTTACATCTGCATTGTATTATGGGTATCAATGCATGCGCTCTGCTTGCCAATTATTCTGCGGAATTCCTTTGTATTTGAGAGAGCTCGCAAGATCCCTTGCATAGCGAAGATTGCGGAAGAGAGGTTTGCTATGGTGTACTACATGCCACTAATTTTCTACATCCCCACCGCGATCGTACTGTTATCTTTTCCGTGCATTATCGGCCTTAATGCATGGCGGAGTCGCAAGCTACACCCTGCTATCGGAAATACCTCCAGTCGTCCGCATGCTGTAGCTGGGACTACTTGGCGAAAAAATCAGTCGCACGCCCTGTTGGCACTTACGGCGATGACCACCAGCTTCCTCGTCTTATGGACACCCAATAATGTTGTACAATTGTTGGCACGTCAGACGAAAATTGTGATCCCTGCCTGGCTGATTGGCATGGCGTCGCTAGCGTACAGTATTCCTTGCAGGCAGTCATGGATCCGCTTTTGTTTGCTGTTTGTCTGCATGATGTACGGAAGACCTATCTGATAATCATACAGAAATGTCTCAAGAAACGATAGAAACTATATTGCACAGCCAGCGGCCCAGCATCTGTAGGAGTGTTATTTGCTTTTCCCTACGGTGTGTTGGCTGTGGGATTAATTAAGATAAGAATCCTTATCCTCTACATTTTACCGACGCCATCTCATGGTCTGAATCATCTCGAAACCAGTCTTGGTGCTGCTTGCTCAGAATCTTGCTAATTAATTCTTTTTTCTCTGGTATGGCTCATAAGTTCTCTTCGCCCGCCATCTCGCTCCATATACTTGCTAATAAACTCTTGCGTATACCTTGCACTACGTAACCACAGTGGGATGAACGTTCATCCCAGCCTTTGTCACATGGGCATAAGGTAATTTTCGGTTGGAAACAGCAGCTACTCCGTCGCCTCCGGCATGTGTCTGTCACCAGCAGAAAGGCTGAGGGGAGCTGCATCTCCGTTTCATGTACTGAATTTGACTTACTCGAAACTCGCATTGCGCTGTGAATTGTGCCGTATGCTGGAAGCAAATTTGCCAACACACGGTACCGCTCCGGCGAGCCTGACTGCATGGATACATGAAACTGCCAATCGGAAGAAACCCGGTTCCCGTCAGGCAGTAGAAGAGGTCAGTACTTGCCCCATACCTAAAGGTTGTTCGTTATAATGCGTTACAAAGTACGGCAAGCACAGTCAGTGACGTAATGCAGTCCCTTAAAGCAGATTTTATGCGACTTCCAAAACGGTGACGAACGTGACGGTGTCCACTACCAACAGCGCAGTTGGACCGCCGATGAACTGCGCGCTCTGGATGTGTCCAAGTTGACCAAACTAACGCTGCACGCATTACATCGCTTGATGAGGGAAAGTCAAAGGGTTTCAGTGGATGAAGGTCAGCAAGACAGCCGATAGTACTATTCATCCAATGATACTAGAGTGGAATGCCTTTGCTGATGAAATTATTTACAGGTCTCCGTAATGACTATCAGGGCCCATTTCTCGCCAGTAATTCTTCGTGGCACTATTGAAGAACGGTGAACCGAAAATTTTCGGACGCATCCAGAAATTACATTTATGCGTGTCTGTAGTGTTTTTGCTGCTGTAATCGGAAGATTTTTTTCAACTTTTTGTGAATGTATGCGCAATAAGGTTGTACTGGAATTTAACATACTTGGGGAGACTGCGTGTTTTTTGCATGAGACTGGGATGTTACGAGTATGTACGTGTGCGATTCATGGCAGACGTTAAGTTCGTATAAATCATCAAATTTCTATGCTCCTTGTTTGCGTTCCGACGTTTATCGCATGCTGGAAGCGCATTTACCAGCAGTGAATAACCATCAAGTTCGCCTTACCTAGCTTGTACAGCGTAAAGCTACTCTTTATTTATGTACATTGTACACTACATAATCCCTATGCCATTTATGTCTATACCGCCGCGTACCTAAGAAATGTCGACTTACGAAAGTAAAACTAGCCTTTGTGTCGGGCAAGTCCTAATCATTTTCGTCTCATCCGCTGATATCAGCACTGTTGTCGCTGCCCCCTCCAAAGGCCATTACGCAAGTTCAACCCTTTCGCTTGCGGATTTTGTTTATCCAGTGAAAGGGATCAACAGTTACCGCACTCCAAAAAGCCTGTAAGGCGTCATCACATATGCCCGATGCTTATATTTCGTTATTGTCTGTTTGGCAGACTGATAACTCATACCTGTATCTCAGTTTCTTGTAGAAAGTTTCTTAAAAATTCAGAATATCATTTCTACCTTTCAACATCATTCAGTAAGCCTACAAATTGCTCGGAAACGCGACAAAAATTTGTATGAGTAAAAGTCGTGATTACCTTTATAAAATTTGGCATAATATATTATTCCTTTGAAACAACGTTGGGTTTGACGTTTTGGAAAGATACAGACAATTTTCATCAGACTGGAGTTAACTGAAAAAAATCTTTGTTAAACATAACAAAGATACAAATTTTCAAAGGTAGAGCTACTTTCTCACAATCAGAATGACAAAACTCATCCGCTACCCAATTACAGCCGCCCGTTATGGCAGCGTCATTCGGTTGCATATTGAAAGTTCGAAATTTTCAGTACAGTACATCGTGGATCGTTCCGATAAATTTTAGCGACTTGTCTGTCGCCCAAAACTTGATTTCTTACATTGAACTAGGAGCACGAACTTCGATTTGAAAATGCGTAACCCTTGCATTTAAAATCAGTTTATATGCTAGTAACAAGTGTCGCGTTCGAATAGATTTGGCTTATAATCGCGCAATTTAGGTTTACCGTTCAAGTGGCTTTGAACGAGAAATAGCGTCTGGGACAGCAGAATCGTTAGTGGAATACTTACTGCGGTTCTTCTATTCAGGATGCGTTTACTTTGCAAAACCTCGGGAATCGACAGCTGGAACGCAGTGGATGTGTTAACTGATGATGGTCAACTGCAGCATGCACACGTCGTCAATGTCACGCATAATGGCTACATCCTGGATTTCGACTGTCCCGGGAAACGTGCACAGTTTATGGACCACGAAATCCGCGACAAGCTTTTTCAGTGTTCGCTGTGTATAGCTGGGCATCGTGGTGAACGGAGCAGGGGATTAGACAGGGTCGCGCGCGCGGGTTCCAGCGAGAAAATCCAGGTGTTAGCCCGAACCTCCCCTAACCAGCCGTGGACATGGTACCCGGCTAAGTTCCTCTCGCCCGGGCTGTTCGGCGAAACATGCGCCTTTGTCGGAGTGCTCTGTGGTTCTCATATCGTCAAGGACTGCGTTCCTATCCAAGCGGTCCGCATTGTACCGTCTACAACGGTGTTAAAGACGCACGCCATTCGCCTTTCTCAATTTCTGCTGGCATCCTACACCTTAGCGCAGTCGCACACAGACGATGCACCGATGCCGGCGCCGCTGTGGAATATCTGGAAGGAGATGTTAGCAGGATGGAGCGTTTATCCGATCCGTCACATGGGAAATGCAGTGGTGTGCCTGACGAGGAAGCGCCACGACGGCTTAAACAGCGATCATGTGGTAAGCTACAGCGCAATCTTTCCATCCGCTATCATTACGTCGAACTCCATAAACTATTGCCAGTTGAACGATGCACGTTAACAGATAGCACTGACTGTAAGCCGCAAATGTGAGGGTGAGATACCTTGGTTCCTACTGTCAGAAAATATCCTGAATGTATCCCAGCGTACCACGTAGGTCTATTTGTTTAACGATTACCGGTTGATCATTGATGTCAGTTTTGACGCAGTGTTGTATTTTGTCTCAGACAGTCTGGAGGGACTATTTCCCCTTACTCGGGGACGTTCGTCAGTTGCCCATTACGATATGCCACTGAAATGGTTTTCGCATCTGGTGTGGCAGCTGTAGTGCGTTAAGGCCGTGAAAAAGTAGGCGCAACCTCTGCAGGTTCCGTGTTTCACAAAAGCGATCGATTTCATTCATTTCATTATGTTATAATTAAAAGAATGAAGAATAAAAATCTAAGAATGAAAATAAGCTTACAGCTGAAAGGTTTTCACGGAAATAAAATACTTCTACTGAGTCACTGACAATTTAAACTTTTTGCTTTTATCTTAGAATCTACGGCAAACAGCTCCATGAACGACTCCTCTATTTTTCCGCGGAAAACGGGCACCGAGAGTCACTTACTTAAGTTACTCGCGGAAATTCGCTTTTGCGTATGCTGATGATGCTTTAAATTACGCAGCTTTGACAGCTGTTAACAAAAAAACCACAATTTCGGAAATAATATTGACGTGAAAAATAATGTTGACGTTTTAAAAGATCAATGGTCGTGCAAGCAAATAAACGTAGTGTTGAATGATAGGGCTTGAAAAGAACGTGCACCGAATGAATGGTAGTGCAAAAAGGTAGTGCACGGAATGAAAGGTAGTGTATTTTGCTGCTGGAATAGCATTACAAATGTTCTTATCTCTTGTGTGCCACAACAGGAAGTTCTTTTGCGAGATGCCCGAAGCGCTGTGGAAGGGCGCTTTGGCGCAGGGTGGAGCTTTTCCGGGGCTAACTGGATTCCGCCGAAGGACGAACACGATGTGGAAACTTCTGAGCAAGAGCCGGTCGACCAAGACGACTGCCGATTAATCACAATGCTGCCGGTGGAACTACTCGGCGAAGTGCTGCAGTTTCTGGACAGTATTGATCAAGTGCTATGCAGTCGTGTTTGCACGTTGTGGAATTGTGTGCTCACTCAGGATCAGTACTCCAAAGAAATTCGCGTGTCGTACTTGGTGGATTCCACAATTTGTGACACGCAACTAAAGCGTGGGACCGTCATGCTGGCCAAAAGCCTGTGGAAACGTGTTACTACCTCGACAGAACGCATCATCATACGACGCGCTGTTCAGAGAGGCAATAACACCGACCTGGTAGACTGCCTGCGATTCATCCACGCTTTCGGTGAAGTGAAGGCTCTGGAACGGAAGCTGACGGTGATATTTGATCGGGGTGTCTGGGAGATGGTCAATCGGTTCACTCGGGAGATACACAGCTTGGCTGACGTTTGTGCCGATGTTGCATCGACGGTGGCCGTGGTAATCTGGAAAAACTGCACGGTTTCTCCGGGCGGTGGGCTCTTGATGGAGTCGTGGGAAGTGCCAGTTTCGTATGGCATGGTGAATGTGAATTCATCCGAACTGGAATCTGATTTGTGCCGCATGCTGGAAACAGCTTTACCGACACTAAATTTCGATCCGGCCACCCTTACAGCGTGGATTGAGAAAACTGCGAATCAGGAAAACTCGCGTGACCGACGTAATGTCAGAGAGGTGATTACTGGTTTGTTATTTCTGATTTATTAGTTAGTGTCTTAGTGAGTAAGTAGTTAGTTGTTAGTGAATTTTTACTCCCTTATGGAGATATTTCTTATGATACAAGATGTAAACCTAAAAACGCAGTTGTGAGGTGAGGTATTGCGATTTCCCCCTAGCTCAAGAGGTCGAAAATACATTAGGCCCCACCTTTAGGTGCTCTGTACCCTTAAGTGTTTAAAATTCGATTGTTTTGGCCCGTTTTTTAAACCAAAATCGCACTTACGCTTCAAGCTGCTTTAGGAGTGAGCAGCGAGAGGTACTACGACAGGAGCGCATTACGGTGTACGACATGTTATTAGATGTAAATCATTGCAGTATTACATGAAGCCCCGGTGAACAGGTTTTGTACGATTTCCAAAACGGCGATGAACGTGAAGGTATTCACTACCGGCACACACACTGGACCACCGAGGAACTGCGCTGTCTGGATGTCTCTAAGTTGACCAAACTGACGCTGCATGCGTTACATCGTTTGATGTCTGATTAACATTCTGCGGATGCGGGTCGGAAAGGCAGAAGCTAGTGCCATGCAGTGGTCGGGAATGCGCCTTCTACGACGTGTGGTGTTAGCGACGAGTGCATTCTGTTACTAATAATTTTTTCTTCATTAACGCGGAGTTAATGGTTGCCACTGGCCAGTAGTTTTCCGTTATACGTTTGATTTTTTATGTATGTATAATGTAGCATAGCGTTAACATGTTTGGAAGATTTTGACCAGCCAATAATGCTATATGGGTTTCATAATAAATCTGGCTACATGTCATCGGGTGTTCCTAAAAATTCGTTTATTCGAAACGAAGGTTTTTTTAATTCGAATTTTAAGTTTAGAATTAATTCGATTTCACCGACTGGGCATACAGTCTGTAAGTACTGATGTACCAATGTAATGTATCCTGGTTTACTGTTGAAACTTATGTACAAAGGGTCACTGCCAAGGCGTGAAGAAATCAGGTATCAATCATCGCCACCTTTCTATACAACTTTTATAATGGATGTTGAAAGCTCTGCTATAAAGTGGTTAAGCGAAATTTCAGGTTGCTAATGGCGTATGGCCGTACGGTCACGGCGGCACAAAGCTCTCAAAAGATGACACCCCTTGTTCTTGGAATCAACTCCGGTTTACAGCTAACCAAACGAAATCTTGAATAAGAGGCCACGGAGACGGACTTGCACTCTACCGACAGGGCACAAGAAGTCCTTATACAAAGTTTTAAAACACCGTACATTCTAAATGCGTTAGTTCCCGTTGCTGTCGGCCATGGTGACTGCAGCGCCTTTTCTGTATTTAATCGTAACGCAATGGATTCCAAATTTGCGAACTGTATTTAACTGGGCAGTGAGTGGATAACGCGCGGATAACAATACTGATACACTGCCCACGCGTTAGTAAAGATGCGATTATTCTCCAAAACCTCCGAAGTGTACGACTGGAACGCGGTGGATGTGTTACAGGATGATGGTCAGCTGCAACACGCATACGTCGTAAATGTCACGGATACTGGCTACGTTCTGGATTTCGAATGTCCCGGACAACATGCCAAATTTATGGGAGGTCAGTGCAGAAGTATCTTCCATTGTTTCATGTCCGCCAACGAATATTACAGCAGCAGTATTAGGGAATGGATAAAGGCATCACATGCGGACTCTAACGAGCAAATCCAGGTATTAGCGCGAACAACGCCGGATCAACCGTGGACATGGTGCCCCGCCAGATTTATCGTTCCCATCATGTTCGGTAGAGCGTGCGTGTTCATCGAAGTGCAGTGCGGCGCTTGCACTATCCAAGACTGCCTTCCCATCCAGGCGGTTCGCGTTGTGCCATCCAAGAAGACCTTAAACGGGCGCGGCATCCGTCGCTCGCGATTTCTTGTTGAATCCTACACGTTGGCGCAATCGCACACAGGCGATGAGCCGATGTCGACTCTCCTGTAGAATATTTGGAAGCAGAAGTTGGCAGTATGGAAAGTTCACCTAGTGTGTTACATCGGCAATGCGGCAATTTGCTTGCAGGAACAGAACGAATATGGCCAGAACCGTGGGATAAATGGCGATCAGGTGGTGAGTGCTAAATGTTTCGTCACTACTCGCTCTATTTTCGCTGCCGAAAAGGCAGGTAGGACCGTTCCGGACGTATCGCTCGTTGCACACACAAACGGTTTTTTTCAAGTTGGCCTGTATTGCTGCGGAAATAACTTTTCTGACTAACGGAATGTAGAGACTTTAAAACTAGGGAAAATCGGGACTTCCGCCGCATGAAACAATTTAGCCGCCCGGTGTGGCTGCATAATGCGGTATTACTTTTAAAAATCCCATTCTTTTCCTACATGATAGGCGTAGCGAAAAGTGGCTTTATCTTTAATTATTCTTTTGAAAAATGAGGAATTAATTATAAGAAACGATTTTTGTGTTCCAAATGCGTTGTTTGGAAGCAAACTGATACTAAAATAACCGATCTGCCTTTACGGCGCACAGAAATATGCAACGAAACCGAACGTAGGCGAGTGATAAACTTTATAACACTGGTAGTTAATACAGTACGAGTAGTACATACTCATAGTTATAGTTAAAAGAGCGCAGTTGTGTATTTTAATAGCAGAAAATGGGTTTTGAGCTGTTCTTCTAGTAGACAACGAGCGGGCTCGTGGGTCGTTTTCCTTCACTTTACTGTATAGCTTTGTTATTAGCGTTTGTTTGAACCCAGCGTAGCGAGTTGCTTAGGCTTGTACTCAGGCTTCGTACTTCGACTGTGCGTACACGACATAAAGGGTCAACGACAGTGGATACAATTTCAGTAGCTCGTACTCGAATAGCTGGAGTGTGAACATCATTTTGCAGTCCACTGAAAAGCTATAGATTACTATGTTTTTAGCGGCAATAATATCGCATCTTTCTTTCAGATTCAAATAATCGATTTGAGGTGCTACATTTAGGTTTGCCGATAGCATTTGTATTAATATTTCGCTGATTGCTGTTGCATTTGCTATGGTTATGAACTTATGGTTGACATCGCTAACAACTATGTATCAAGAAGCGGTAGTCGGTAGTACCTCTGTTGGCGTCATAAAGTAATTTAAACAATTCAGGCATATGACGTTTCACATACTTTAGTTTTTGTGTGTGCCACAACAGGAAATCCTCTTAAGGGACGCCCAAAGCGATCTGGAAAAGCGCGTTAGTGCAGGTTGGACTTTCTCTGGATCTCAGTGGACTCCGCCGAAGGGCCCACAGTATTCTGAAGACGCGCAGCAGCCGATCGCTCCCGGTAAATATCTGTCAGCTTTGCCGGTGGAGGTGCTCGGTGAAATGTTCCAGTATCTAGACAGCATCGACCTAGTGAAATGCCGTCGTGTATGCACACTGTGGAATGCTGTACTCACTCCGGAGAAATACTCCAAAGAAATCCGGGTGTCATTTCTGTCCCACTACGAAGCATTATTCCACCCTCTCACAGCGCGCGGGACTCTCATAGTGGCCAAAAGTTTGTGGAGATGCGTTACCAACACGACGGAGCGCGTCATTATAGTACATGCTGTGCAAAATTATGCCGACACTGACTTGAATGACTGCTTGCGATTCGTCCAAGCTTTCAGGGAAGTACTGAAGCCGGCACCCCGCCGCAAGCTGAGGTTGACGTTCGCCCGATGTGCGTGGAATATGTCCTATCATTTTCACCAAGAAATACGCAGTATGGCTGACGCTTTCGCCGCTGCTGCGTCGACGGTGTCAACTGTCAGCTGGAAGAACTGCAAGGTCGCTGCGGACGGTTGTCACTCGTGATATCAGTGGGAGGTGACAGTCGCCGATGGCTCGCAGAACTTGAATTCCATCCGCCTGCTGTCTGATTTGCACCGCATGTTGGAATCAGCTTTACCGACAATGTGCACCGATCCAGCGAGGCTTTCTGCGTGGATACAGAAGATCGTGGATGGGGAGAACTACGAAATCGGTTACCACGTGATGCAGGCAAGTTGTTAATTTTTTCCCATACTTCGGTGAGCGGGTTACTGGAGGTGACTCGCCATTTGTCGATGCCGAAGTACGGAACGGTTTGTTCTTATTGGTGTCGGTCAGTTGAACCTAACAACTGAAACAGTGACTTCGATGTTTTCACATTCCGAACATCAGAGACAAGGAAATCTCCGGACTGTACCACACGGAAAAACCTTTTTTTAATTTGATACGGAGCATGCGGTGATAATTATTGACATACAAACTTATAAATAAACTTAAACAAACAGACGACTGGCAGAGTTCAATGAATAAAGGTCAGGAAGAGAGTTGATAGTCCCAGCGAATGTCACAAATGCGGCCTTCGAAGAAACGGCGCAAACGTCAAGGAGTATTTTTGTTGGTGGAATCGCTAACAAGTCTATGTAATTAATTTTCTTATTGCCGCTTACCAGCCAGATTTTTCACAATTTGTTTGAATGGTTTAGCTGAAATTGGGTCGAACACTTAACCAAGGTATAAATGATATAATACCGGGCGCGTCTGGCATTCTCTCATTTTTGCATGTCTGATGTTTTGTATATTGGCTCCTTGCTTCATTTCAGCTTTCTGTTTTTACTGCATAAAAAAAACTAAAAATCGGCGATTTAGTCAGCGTTAACCTAAAGAAACTGCGCCGCGTATGCACATTGTGGAATTCTGCGCTCACTCACTCATGCCCAGTTCTCCCAAGAAATCCGGGTGTCATTTCTGCCCAACTGTAGCGAAACGCGCGGAACCGCCATGGCGGCCACAAGTTTATGGAAATGCGTTACGGCCACGACAGAACGCATCATTATAACGCATGCTCTACAATTTGGTGACGACACCGACTGGATCGACTGTCTGCGATTTATCCAGGCTGTTAAAGAAGCACTGCTGCCGACATCTGGACGGAAACTGATGGTGGTATTTTATCGATGTACCTGGAAGATATTCCATCTCTTCCACCGGGAAATACGCAGTGTGGCTGACGCTTGCGCGGATGCGGCATCGACGGTGTCCGCTATACTCTGGAAGAACTGCGTGTTTTTTGCATGGGATTGGGATATTATGAACTTGTGCGATCCATGGCAGATGCTGATTTCGCATAGCTTACGGAATTTGTCTGCACCTGATTTGCTTTCCGATGTTTACGGCATGCTGGAAGCACATTTGCCAGCCGTGCCTAACGAAGCAGCTAGCCTTATCGCATGGATACAAGCAACTGCGAACCAAGAGGGTCCCGTTTACCGTCGTGGTGTCGAACAGGTGAGTTCTCAGTGTTTTCTGTTTTCTTCTCTGGTAACTTAATTTTCTAGTTACCTGGGAGCGGTTAAAACAGTGGCAGTGCTGAAATTTTTAATGCATTTTGATCACGGACGCAATATTAAAAGACATTTTCGATGTTGTCCTGGCAGGCGACTCGCATTGATTCTCGCAGCGCCGGAAGGGAGAGCGGGAACCATAGTACTTTTTATTAAGTAGTATAGCGTTTATGATCAAAATGCCATAAAATCCACAATATGTACGGTCAACAGCTTGATGTTAGTTGATGTTTGTGGTGGTATGACCTTATGGCCGTATAATAACTAAGGTGACGCTAAACCCAATCGACCATAATCACGCTGACCTTTATTTAAACTCATTCAAGCTAACAGAGCGACTACATCAGGGTTGAAAAGATATTCCAGGGAAAACTTTCCAGACAAGATATTCCAGAGCTGCTAGCCATGCAGGATGATACTATTTCTATAATTCATTCACAAGAAGTTCTTTCTCCCTCGAGCACTCATCAGTGATTTTTGATACAAAATATTAAAGATGATAGAACACGTCTCCATCTCAAAAGCACTCATAGACAAACCATAAGACAACATTTTATTGAATGTTTTATGAGAGATCAAAGTACACTTAGCACATTTCTACTTGGCTGATACTTTATGGCCACTTCCTTCCGTTGCAAACGACGTCACAGTATGACTGCCATACAAACTGTACTTCAACCAGCCATACTCATAACAGTACATAAATACAGAGTCTATAGCGCTGTACATCATAATTAAAATATTATGAAATAATTAAAGTATCTGTACTGTATCGCAATCCCATTTGCAACAGATTTTACGCGCCATCCAAAATGGCGACGGACGTGACGGTGTCCATTACCAACAATCCAGCTGGACCACGGATGAACTGCGCCGTCTGGATGTCTCCAGATTGACCAAACTGACACTGCACACTTTACACCATTTTATGATGCAAAGGAAGCCCCAGCCAAATTGAGTGAATGATGTTCAGAAAGGGCGATCGATACCACGGCCACCATAGAATGTCGCAAAAGCGTCTTCTGAGGACGAGCGCTAATGCTAGGTCCATTTTTCGATCGCCATGGTGGATGGATTTACTAACATGACTTTCTTAATTTTGACAGAGATGATCGCCGCCCATGGTTTACGTAATTTGTTTGAATAATTTCCCTGAGAATGGAAAGGACATTTTAGAACGTATTTACCAGAAACTAATACTTTGCATGTCTGATGATATTGTCACAGCATAACATTATTACTTATAAGATGATAAGTGCATGTCTGGGAGAATGTTTCCACGCCTAATGAGTTTACGCTAACCTCACGGACATTATGTTGAGGCGTCAAGTGAAAAAAAGTTACTGTGTTTCTGTACTGGCCGCTGTCAGCGATAGGTTCTGTCGATCACCTGTCATCATGGGTTCTTGATCAAAATGTGTCATTCTTTGTTTTTGACCCAAATTCGGTAGACAATACACAAACGAAATTGCGGAGAAGTGGTATGAATGAAGACTAGAGCCGAATGTTCTTGTTAAAATCGATACACATCCTAGACACACATTTTCCCAATCATTTCAAGCAATGCGATAACGACTGCATTTTCGGCAGTTGCAGGCTTGCAGCTGAGTGGCGTGAAGTGCACGCGACGGTAACTTTCGGAAATATTTTTGACTGAGCAAACAGCATCGCAAAACAAATTGTTCACATTGCCGACGCGATAAATAAGATGCGTTTATTTTGCAAAATCTCCGGAGTGGACAACTGGAACGCGGTGGACGTGCTAGCGGACAACGGTCACCTGCAGCATGCACATGTTGTCAATGCCACGGAGAACGGCTACGTTCTGGACTTTGACTGCCCCGGGCAAAACGCTCAATTTATGGACCATCATTTACACGGGAGGGTCTTTCATTGTCTGATGTCGACGGGTCCACATTACGATAACAGGATTAAGAGGCTGGAAATCGCATCGCGCGCGAATCCTACCGAGAAAATCCAGGCGTTAGTCCGCACATCGGCGGATCAACCGTGGACATGGTGCCCAGCCAAGTTCCTCGCTCCCGGTGTGTTCGGGAAAGCGTGCGTGCTTATCGAAGTGCAGTGTGGCGGTTGCATCGTCCAGGACTGCCTTCCTATCCAGGCGGTCCGCATTGTGCCGTCCCATAAGGATCTAAAGAAGCGCGCCATCCGTCCTTCTACGTTTTGTACTTATTCGTACTCATTGACCCAGTCGTATACAGGTGATGGGCCGATGTCGGCTAGCCTGTGGAATATTTGGAAGGGGAAGTTGGCAGTATGGAAAGTTCACCCTGTGTGTCACATCGGAAAGGCAGTGGTGTGCTTGAGGTTGAAGAAGGAAGAGAGTGGGATAAATGGCGGCCATGTGGTGAGCGCCCAACGCACTACCCTATTATTTATGATACCAATCCTAATCATCCAGACAGGATCTTGAACTCGTGCTAGCCGTACTGTCGTTACGTTAGTTCGTCGTAGTATTTGTTTATTATTTACTAGTGCATAGTTTTATTGCGGCTTTGGTTGGCGAGCGATTAGCGATATTTAACAGCAAATGAATACTTAACAGAATTTTAGATTTTTCTTTTGTTGGCGCTTTCCTGGTACTTTGAATTGTAACTTACTGTATGACACAACAGGAAATCCTCTTAAGAGATTCCCAACGCGATATGGAGCTCCGCATGAACGGAGGTTGGACGTTCTCCCGATCGGAATGGATTCCACCGACCGAGGAACGTCAATCAGAAGATCCACAGCAAGAGCCAACTGATCCGGAGCTATCGATGTTGCCGGTGGAAGTACTCCGCGAGGTGCTGCTGTTGTTGGACAGCATTGACCAACAAAAATACCGTCGCATATGCGCACTGTGGAATTGTCTGCTCAGCCAGGAACAATATACAAAAGAAATCCGGGTATCATTTCCTTTAAAACCCACATCCTATCGGCGTGGAACAATAATGGTTGCGAAAAGTTTGTGGAAATGTATTACCGGCACAACGGAACGCATTATCATAACGCACGCTTTGCAAAGTGGTGACGACACCGATTGGGTCGACTGCATGCGATTCATCCATGCTCTCAGGCAGTTACAGCAGTCCGCGTCGGGACGGAAACTGACGGTAATACTTGACAGGTGTGCGTGGAAGATGTTCCATCGCTTCCACCTGGAAGTACAGCGTGTCGCGGACGCTTGTGCCGGTGCGATACCGACCGTGGCCGCGGTAATTTGGAGGAACTGCCCGTTCACTTCAGGCGATTGCTATCTGTACCTCCGCGATCCGTGGCAGATGCTCATTTCGTACAGCTTGCGGAATTTAAACGCATCCGATTTGCTTTGTGAAGTATACCGCATGTTAGAAGAACATTTACCAGCACTGCCGGGCGATCCAGTTAGCCTTACGGCATGGATACAGGCCGTGGCAAACCAGGAGGCCTCCATGTATCGTCACAATGTCAAACAGGCGAGTTGGCTAATCAATGGCATCTAGGAGCTCTAAGGAGTAATTTTAGTACTACGGTTCTGGATGCATTTTTATCGCTTAGCAGGTAGTACCTACTACCTAGAACAACGAGATATGATACTCGTATATACAAAGAACACAGCCTCGCAATGCAGGAAAATCAAAGCGAGAGTACCCGCAACAGTTATGATAAGTTACTACTAGTCATGCGTTCGCTCGTGCCTTAATCTGTCATGCAGACCGAAGTCGTACTATTGAATTTAAAAAATAAATAGCTCAGCTATATCGCATAAGAGATATGGCATAATGCCATAATAAGTACATTAACATAACTCATTTTTCTGAATTTCCATTCAACAGATTTTGTGCACTATCCAGAATGGCGATGGCCGTGAAAGTACCCACTACCAGCAACGCAGTTGGACCCCCGATGAAATGCGCTGTCTGGACGTCTTCAAGTTGACCAAACTGACATTGCACGCTTTGCATCGTTTGATGATGGAAAGTCAATCCAATCAGAATTCAGTGGATAAAGGTCGTAAAGACAGCCGATAGCACTAGTACCATCAAATGCCGCGGATACTGCTTTCGAAGAACGAGCGCTAACGAGAATCGGCATGGTCTTATTAACTAGCATCCGTAATTTTTATAATGTTTTCGATGTTGAATGGTTTTACTTTGGATGGTTACTTTAAATATTGGATGGTTTACTAACAAAATCGTTGTAATTCGTTGGCCGAGAGTCGCCATGATTCTTTCGTAATCTGTTTGAATGATTATTCTTTGTTTTGGCCCCTCGCCATGGTTGGCCACAGTCCCTTGTCGTTTTTTTGGAAAACGATCATATCGCGTTTCGTTTAAAAATTGGGATACATGGGTGACCAGTTTATGGTACCGCAATTACGCTAAGAAGCCGAAATATAACATAATTGAAGTGCGACTGCAACAAGCCTGTGTTCAAGTTTTCTTCAACTGCACCACCGTCTGGATAAACAAAAACAAAATTTGCACCATAAAAATAAACCCCAAGATGCATTTACAGTACATTCGAGAATAACCAGCAAAGACAGCTCAAACCGGTCTTCAATATCAGAAAGATCACGATGAGGCCAGACGACGGACGGTCTGCTTCATCTTCATTTGAGCTTGTTCTTGTGCATTCGTTGTACCGCTGGTCCGTAACTAGCCTGTTGACCTAAAAAGCGGAAGCGAATAACTGAATGATCAACGTTATCAGTTGCACTGTCCGGATGTGTTCAAGTTATATAAACTGATGCTGCTAGCGTTGCACAGTTTCATGCTGGAAAGACTGCCGAAGATGTCAGGCGCGCCGTTCTGTCAGAACCTTTTTAATGGGCTCTTCCACCATACATTGAGCCGGTTGACGACTCCGTCACAACGTCACACCAGTTGAAGGTGAGTTATAACTTATAATGATAATACTTATAAGGGTAATTATTTTTCTGTCATAATGATAATGATTATTATTCTAATGTTTTCTGCAGTAATGATTTGCTGTAATGCAAAAACGCAGCGTAAATTTAAGGAATATCTTTGTAGATGAACTACAGTTCTTTGGAAATTCTTTCATCGATTTTCTCCAAAAATTATTTGTAGCGTGTGAAAACTTTTGGATTTTTGTATTCAGTTTTACTGACTGGCACAATGCGTCCGTGCCTTTTTGCTTTATCTATCGATAAAGACATATACCGCTAAAATTATTATAACAAATTTTCTTATTGCTGTACCGCTTTACAGATATCTGTTAAGAATGGGTGTTATTATCTGGAAATTAATTTTCTTTTCCGCTCAAGATAAACAATTTTTATAAACGCGTACTACCGTAGTCATTTCAGTACCTTTTTTGTTTGGCAGCTGAAATTCAGTACCCCGTCAGACATGAAGCGAATCTGATACCTCCGGCTGTCAAGCCCCGCCAGTGTCAGATACAGTACATACTATATAACAACACTGCAGGACAGGTAAGAATTAGGCAACATCTGCGTTGTGTTTTTGTGAACTGTATTCCTATCGCACAAAATTTCCCCTCAGGAGAATACAATTGCACTCTGTATGAGCCAACAAGCATTTGCGATGAACACTCTAAGGTCAACCTTCGTTGATGAGCAGAGATTTTGCGGTAAAAACTCCTGCGTCACTGATGAGAAAATGCCGAAGCATAGTATGATCTGGAAAACGATTACGATCTGGCTGACGCTTCTGCAGTTATGTGGGTACGCTTTCGTTCATTCTGAACCGCGTTCACGAATGACGGTACTTCTGCATTATTTATCATGCGCCTACTTTGCCGTAATTGCTGGCGTTAATTCGTTTGCACTTTATGGAAGCCTGTCAGTCTATTCGTCCATCTTAAACTGGTTTACTTCGTCGATCATTCAACTGTTGAACATCTCCAGTTACATCACCAACATTTTGTGCATGCTGCTGGTGTGGATGTTTAGCAAGAAAATTCTGCGTCTGTTGAAAGACCTCGATAAGAGCTACAGCGTCTCGATCGCCCCGCGCAGACTCCATGTAATTCTCTTCGGTTTGGCGCTATATACTTTTACTGCCGGGGCGAAAAGCGCCTATCGAGTTTACTCCGAGCTATCATCAGCTGAAGTACCGAAGAAAATTAACGAGTTTATCGAGCACTATTGTCGTGGGATTTCTTCGCTGCATGCTGGAAAGGCTTTTTCACGCATATAACATTGGCATCCGTATAACACTTGTCGGTCGTGACATGCTGCTAGGATTTCTAGTGACCGTTATGCTGTTCGCCAGCGAAATCATGCGAGCAGTTAAATTGTCATTAAAGGATCAGCTGGACAAGGCGGGATATGTGCCGGTAGACGACTACGTCGAGCAACTGCAGCTGACACAGACTATCCGGGATTTGGATGCATCTTTCTCTGCCCTAGTGGGCATCCGCTGCTTCGCCGTTTTATCTGGCGCCATTGCTCTCACGTTTGAATGCAGCCAGTACACGGGTGGTCAGCAGCCTTCCGCGGATATTGTCATTGTATTAGTATCATATGCTTTCGCGCTGGTGATTTTAACCAGCGCCTGCGTGTATTCTACGGAACAGGTTTGCTATACCAAAAAAAATCCCGAACACAATTTTCACGACTGGGCTTTTCTTAGAGCAACAAAAAACAGCAAAACTCAAAAGGTGCAATGACCAATGGTTGTTGTCTTGATGTTTACAAAGGTCACGCTTAAAATATATTTAAGTACGGTAATTTAAGCACAGCGCCTACAAATCTGTATGTGGATAGCGATCAAAAGCGTCTTCCGCCCAAATCCTGTCAAATAACTGGCTGAACAGCTTCCTCCCAAATTTACCTATTGTTCTGTAGGGCGAGCAGCTAGTGAAGATCGCGGATTTGTGCTTTTGTGTTGGGGAGAGGAAATGGAAGAGCGAAGACTGGAGTATGATGCAGTTGCGTGGCAAGCAATGTGAGCCGGGTCGATTCACGATATCCGGTGTGGTGCTTACACGAGAAAGCGTTCTCCAGGTAACGTGAAATTCCTCATCGCTTTTGTAACCGGCGTTTCGCTATTCCCGATTCAAAACTGAGGTGTGCATATGGGTAAATAGATTACTTAGTGACCACATTCTCATATTAACTTCATATCTTATAGGCATATGCTGCTGTTCTCAGTACTCTGCTGGTTTTTGCCGAATTGGCAAGCGGTGCAAAAAGCGCTGACCTGGGAAAAGCCCTTGGAAACATTACTCAGGTCAGTGCCATCGAACGTCTGATATATTATGCTACGGTGTTCTATACACAGTCCTGTTGTGTTAATTGGCTTTTTGAATGTTTCAGTAACTCTCTGCAAATCCTGGATTACGTGACGCTTCAGTAGTTTATACGAACGCCTTTCCTGTGAAACCAACCGGATGGTGAATGATTAGCTTCCAGTGAATCATACGTTCAAAAAGATTTTGAGAATCGTAATGTGAACCAAGACGGTTCTGTTTCAGCTTAAAAAGTTTGAGCTAACAGACGTAATAAGCTTCTGGCTCCTGCGAAAATAGTAAGTTTTGAAACGCACCATCTACGAGTACAATATATACGTGTAGCTAGGATAGGGCTGCTGTGAAATTGACAAAGGCGGCCCATCAGTTGGACACTCAAGAAACTGTGCATCGTAAAGCGAAGTCCGAGATGTAGCCGCACGAACATGTCAGTTTGTATACCGATATGGGCAAAATGTGCTTGATATCTGTATCGCTTTTCGATGTTAAAACGCTCAGCACATGGAGAAAATGTTCGCTTCGACCATGCCGCTGGCCGTATCTGTACAGAAACAACCTGTGAATCTTTACACAGCCGGTGTACCAGTATACACAAACCTGTCATGTTCCAGTATTGTCGAATATCGACAACTCGTGACGGCATTGGTGCAGTAATTCCTTGGTCGAAATGCCACCAGAAATTAACTACTCTATTGATAGTTGATGCGCTGTGCTGATCGATAGCCGCTTTATTTTGCAACCGCCAGGCGATCGAACATGGCCGCGAAATCGCAACTATCCCGTCTTGTAAAGCCAAAACATGGTTTAATTTGGAAACTGACCGTGGCCTGGATGACGCTTTTGCAGTTGTGTGGTTTTGTTTTCTCGCCTTCGGGAAAAGGCTGCCGCTGGACAGTGTCTGTGCGCTGCTTGTCGTATATATACTTTGCGCTGCTACTTCCTCGCCTGTGCTGTTTGCCTAAATGACGGTTTCGTGTGGGATTATCCTACCCTGTCCAATTGGTTCACTTTCCAGATCATGCAGCTACTTAACGCAACGGAAGTTGTTGTGGACATTCTGTCCATAATCCTTGTATGGTTGTCCAGTAGAAAAATCATGCATCTGATGAACACGCTCGATGAAATTTACTGCGTCTCTATCGCCGGGAGAAGGTTGCACGTTATAGTCGTCGGTGTGGTGTTCTTTATTTTGATCTTCGCAATGAAAGACACTTATCGGCTTTACATGGAACAGTCTGGCCCTTCGACAGCGGAGAGTATTGATGCTTTTCACAAACGCTATTTGCCCAACCAGTCGCGTGACCTCGCTGAATGGCTGTACCGCATTTACAGCGTTTTCAATCGCATGCTCATCGTGGGACGCCAATGTCTCGTCGGGTTTATGGTGACCATTATATTGCTGACCGCTGAAGCCGTTCGTGCTGCTGCAGTTAACCTAGACACGCAATTAATACGAAATGGTGCCGCTGCTGTTGATGAGTATTCCAAGCAGGCGCACTTGACCACGCTTGTTCGCGGGTTGGATGAATGTCTGTCGCCGATCGCTGGGCTTCAGTGCTACGCTGCCTTAGCCGGCACAATCGTCTTCACCTTTCGCTGCAGTCAGTCCAGTATCGGCCAACAGCCCCCTTCCGGAATCGTCATCGTATTGGTGGCATACATTTTGTGCTTGTTTAGCTTGATCGCTGCCTGCGTATACTCGAATGAACAGGCAAGTACTGGTCCACGAATGCTGCGAATCAGGAGGAAATCTCCATCAACAAACTTCTTTACGTAAGCGTAGCTGAATAATCCGTCTGTGTTGCAGGGCGAAACATTGTTTAAGATCACCAGGGTTGGTTTATCTATTGGAAAAGAGACGTGGAAAAGTGCCGAATGGAATGCCTTGTGTTATCGGAGCGAGCGTTATGGACCGGGTTGTTTTACTTTGGCCGGCGTAATGGTCACCCGGGAAAGCGCAATGCAGGTGCGCATTGCGCGGCCTTACTATTATTTCCGTCGGGCAAAAAACTGTAACGGTTTCGCTTATAGCTATGTAACAAATGCAAAGGTTACTATAAATGCCGACTATGCAGTTAGTGTTGAACGAAACCGCAATCATTGTTTTCAGCTGATTTTAGGCATGTGCCGCATTGTTAAGTACTCTTTTGGTGTTTGCCGAATTGGCCCGCGCAAGCACTAGCGGCGAAACGAGCAACTGCACAATCAGCACCACTCAGGTTTGTATGTTGTGCGGCGCAGTGATAACGGAGTACCGCATAATTTTTGTCGCCTCGAAAGTTAGTAATCGCTCGGCTTTATGTATGCACTGCAGGTCTTATAAAGCCGCTGGGGAGACAACCTAGACGTGCGGATATGACTTTGTTTGGAAAACACTTACGCATTGTGGACGCTAATCTTGCACGGCTAGCTTGGTTTTGCTAATAACATACGATTTGTATGAAACGTCAGCGAAATGTATTCGTAATGTAATGCGCCGATTTTGAAAAAGAGCTAAAGCCGGGAAGGAAACACAACGAAATGCTTCTGTCCTTAGTTACTTAGAAGTGTTTGGCTGTGGTCAGAGCAATAGTAAAAGGAATAGCAAGAGCAATTACTCTGTTAATATACTGATTATTTAGCTGGGGTACGAAAGTCACCAGCGGTGTTAGTGGCCAAACTGGAACTGAAACTAAAGTAAATAAACTGTAATAGGATAATTTACAGCTTGAAAAAGCGCAAAATGACTAAAACACGGGAAGGTAGAACAACAAATAAATTACAGTCTCCATGCGGTAGCTGCACGAAATTAAGGTAAAGATTAATTTTTAACAGATTTAATCGGTTAAAGCCGCCAGGATAGCAAAGATTGCAAGCGCCGTTACATTACTAAAATTTAATAACCAAAATTTAAACATTAAAAAAACAGCCGAAATCTCTATCGTCTCTTAGGTTAAAAGGTCACGTGCTCACAACAGCCTTGGCAGTAACAACGGTGAGACTAAAACGCTGCTTAAGGAAGCTGGGATGACGCTGATTCCTGTCCGCCAAGGGAAACTGCTGGTGTGGGATGCAACTAGCTGGTGTACATCTACGGTCGCAGAATCGCATGTCACCGGCAGCTCGAAAAAATCTGGACACGTGGCTCAGCTTGCAGAAAATGCCAAATGTCGCACATATTCGTTTTTGGAAAATGGATATTTTTCTATACTTTAGTGATTGAGACGTTGAGAGTATTTAGCCCGCTCTGAGTGAACTGTTGCATTTTATGGGCCGCAAAATTCGAGACTTAAGGGAAGTGGGTCGGTGCATGGTACCGAGTTCGTATACATGCACGCAAACTTACACTTTCGCGCACTCCCAAACACATTTTGTTTCGGTTTATGACGTTTGCAGCCAGAATTTGATACTGGCGTGAAAACCGTTTGTGCGCGAACATGTTCGCTGTTAAATTCCAAAAGTTTAAATGCGTTCAGGTGTAAACAAAGTCTCATTATAGACCGATCTCTCAAATTTTGCACGTAAATGCGCATGTCCATGAAGATCGTTTTACACCGATCCAGACTTCCATGATTTTTTCAAATTTTAAAATGAATTTTAAAATTTTGAAATTCATTTTAAAATTTGAAAACATGCTAGAACAGTGGATCGGTGTAAAAACGTTCTTCGTGGTTATGTGCATTTACGTGCAAATTTTGAGGGAGATCGGTCTATAATGAGACTTTTGTTTTACACCTGAACGCATTTAAACTTTTTGGAATTTTGTAACAGCCATAACTCCCGAACCGGATGTTGCGCGCACAAACGGTTTTCACGCCAGTGTATACAAACCTTCTGGCTACAAAACGTCATAAACCGAAACAAAAATGTGTTTGGGAGTGCGCGAAAGTGTAAGTTTTCGTGCATGTATACGAAATCGGTACCATGTACCGGCCCACTTCCCTTAACTGGAGAAGCACGTTCTACTGCTTTCCTTAAGCAGCGTTTTAGTCTCGCCCTTGCTAAAGGAAATGCCACGGACGATACCTTTTAAACCAAGAGAAGATAGAGATTTTGGTTGTTTTTTAATGTTTAAATTTCGACTATCAAGTAGGTAAATGATTGGTTCCGGATTTGGAAATTAAGAAATAGACCGGAAACAAATGAGCAAATTTATCCGCCTTTGGGAGAAAAATATCACTTTTCCTCTTTAAGTTCATCTCTGCAGTCAGTCAAGAGACAGGCAAATTTTCCATAATACCTGTAATTCATGCCATGCAGTTATAATTTTTGCACTGGGTTATGTCCTTAGTCCATCGCAATAATTACTCCGCGCAAATTGCGTGGGGTCTGCTAGTAAAAGGTAAGAGTCTAAACGGTTCTCGTATTTTACAACTGCATAATGTTTTTTTCGAATGCCGACTGTAGTGTCTTGACGAAGCTGTGCCTTAAAGTGCTGCATTATCTGGGGCAAACAACAAAAGAACATCAAGTGTCTTTATACGCCCATGTGCTCACAATTACACAAATTCTACGAGTAGAGTGCAATTTGTTCGAGTCTGCTGCGCCAGCATGCGATACGATGTTGTGAGGAGAGAAGCGGCTCATGTACAGCGGCAAGTCTTTAAAGGGGCTTTAACACTTTGTGCAGTGGTACTGCCTACGCGGATCTAACGACGTAGCCGGGGTTCGATTCCCCTATCGACGCAATTTTCGGCCGTTTCTCGGTTTCCCTCGGATGGCGCCCTGCTGAGGATGTGTTAGCATGTTGCCGCGATTTTCGTAAACTTTGTTATGACAGTACATGAAGGGCAACGCCCGCAGAATAAAAATAAAATTGAAATCTTGCATTCCACGGTAACGAAATGTTTGTAATACTACAAGTATATAATACGTATGCATTAATTAAATTTTGAGTTACAACTTACTAGTAGACACACCATATCCAAACTGACACCTATCTGCAGGCGAGTTTTTTTGCATAAGCAACCGTGACCTTCTACATTTCTTCTAAAGTTTGGCTTTTCTAATTTTTCTGACTTCCAGGACAGATAGACAACTGTTTTTGTTGAACTAGAGGACTCTCGCTGCGGTCCGGTCGATTATACACTATACAAACTTAAAAACTGATCCTCGCCATAACTCTTTGGCCGTAAAAACTTTCAGCAGATCGAGGTCAACAGTTAACCGGTACAAAAAAAGTTAAAAAACATAACGCATAAACCAGTAATTTAGCGATTGCCAGATCCTGGCAAAATTCTTCGCTGAACGAATGCTGGTCAGCCCGGTTTTAGCTTCATCACAGCGCAACTGAAGCCGTGCTTGGCCAGTGGCAGGCGGCATCCATGCAGCGCCCAGCTGTCGGCCTCTTCGTCGTACACCTCGATGCTGTCCTCTTCGACACCGACGACCATCGCTGACTCGTTATAGTCATATCCACCCAGCACATACAGCTTCCCGCCCACGCAGGCACATCCGGGACGACCGCGCTTCTTGAGGAGGTCTCCTATGATAAGAACAACACACCTGATACCCGACGGTTCATGCCGACCCACACTCGTACTGTCCAACACCTGTTGATACCAGCAACGTCTACAGCATCACCATATGAGACCCACCTTTTCTCTGCCACTGATTGGTGGTGGGGTCGTAGGATTCCACTAGCGCGCATGCTACCAATTCCTCCACATTCCCGGGAGCGACACCTACAGCTCCGCCTACACAAATGCACCCGCAACATTTAGTGTACAGACTGTGGACCCTTCCGCCATGAGCTACTCTCCCTACTACTCGTACCAGATGAACTTTAATAAGTACTTATCATAATGCGAGTACAAACTAAGTACCAAGCAAAACGACGTTATAACTTCTTAGAATCCCTTCCTCTATGCTATCCTGATCGGGGATCGTACCCATTATACAATCGCGTTTCCCCGTTGTATTTGGATAGACACTCGTACTAGTGCGTACCGACAATGTAAATTAGTCCGCTGGGCGTCACACAGGCAGCCACCCCGGCACGCGGCGTGGGCATATCGGCCAGTCGGGTCCAGGTGTCACCGGCAGGATCGTAGGCCAAGGCCAGACTGCTACCGTCGTTGCCGAAGGCATACAGCCGGCCGGCACACGCCACCGCTACCCAGTAGCCAGTACTGTGGGGCAGCGCGGAAACAGCACTCCAGGAACGGCTGAGGAAATCGTACGCTTCCACGCACGCCAACAGATCGTCCTCGTCATCACGATGGGTGCCACCGATGACATACAGGCGCCCATTGAGGACGGCCACACCGGCGGTGTTGGGATGGCGCGGTGTCGGCAGGGCGGCCACCTGGCCCCCTCGGTTCGCAGGCCAGTGAAGTGGCTGTCGCGCTGTACGGTGCGGATGTGCTCAGCGGTGGCGATGACCATCCAGCGGTCGTCCAGCATCTCTGCAACGCAGCCATCCACGGTTGCTGGCAGCGCCTTCATGGACCACGCAGCCGGGATGGAAGGGTTGATGACGTGCACCAAATCTTCGACGTTATGCGGAATATCACTGTAACCGCCAACGCATACGATCACGTCCTGCGCACCTAACACACACAAACAGAACTATCAAACATTTATACGAGAACCACAACATGCGCGCAGCGTTCAGCGTCCGCGTCGGCCAGCCAAAGGCTAGCTCTAGTAATTTACACTAAGATCACCTAACACAGTAAAATCGCTACAAACAAGGAACAACCCCTGGCTAACTAGTAGACGCCACCAATAATTCGCTCCATAGTGGACACAGAATCAGATCGTAAATACAGAACAATTACCGCATGAATGTCGTGGATGGTGTTTTGCGCTGTCCCGTCGGCCAACTGCCCGTCCTCCGCGGACTGGCCCGACGGGATCCCCACCGGCGCAACGGCCAGAAGCGCCGCGTACTCCTGTCGAGCCTCCGCGCTGAGGAACGGCGCACGGACAGCCTGCAGGACGGCGGACACATGCGGCAGTCGTTCAGGACGGTCGTGATCCAGCCAGCGCTGCACCGCCTCCCACACCTGATCCTCGCTGGACACCTCCAAGTCATCCGACGCCAACAGCTCGGCCACCTGCCAACATTGCCCAACAAACAGGTACACTGCAGCATGTTGCATTCTGTGCACCTTTGATACGGATACGATTTAGAGTGATACGAAGGGCTTACACGAGACCCCCATCAACCATGTACTATTTTTTAAGCCAAATCTGGCCACTTATTAATAATCAGCGAATTTTTCTGATCTAGGAACCATTTTTTTCAAACTGTTTTCGGAAGAAAAAATTTCTGACTGCCGGTCCCCCAGGTGCCCCACCGTTTCTGTGGGCGGTAGCAACTGAGTTGAAGACGAAATTTTTTCTGCATTCTAAATGCCGTTTCTAAGATGAATGAATAACGCTGAGCTCGAATATGATATTTTAAGAATATCTGTGGTCTGGGGATTATGGCAGGTGATGCAGTCCATAGACTGCTGGCTAAATAAGGCATCGGTATTTACACGATTATTGCATCATCCTGAACATCGGTGCGAACTTCTTCGACATGTCTGTGCCTCAAGTAATTTTTAAAACACTAAATTCCAGCCAACGTGTGACATCTGTAGAGTACTCTATTAAAAATCAATCAATCAATCATGATGACTATCACAGGGCCGTACCTGTTGCGCGTCCATCTGCAGAAAGTCCAGGCCCTGCGTCAAAGAGAGACAGTGACGACAGATCAAGTCCAGGGCTGCCGCGGCCAAATGGGGATTGTGGTGGTGGGAGGCCAACGCGTGGACGGTCAAGCAAGTGGACACGCACAGATGCTCTTCTAAATATTTCCAGCATCTGGCGGCCACCGGAGTCATCCCCAGAAACTGCGCCGCGATCAGAACAGACGTCACGTTGTCGTCGCTGAGGTTCAGGTCCATGGTGTACGCGTATCCTACCAACCTGGGCAAAACCAGCGTTATCCATAAATCAGCCAAGGAGCAAATTGAAAGTCACCAAGATACCAATTATTGCCGCGTTATCAAGTCAAAGACTGTCATGATTAATCGTGGAACCCGTTCTACACGATGCTAGAAGCTGTGGTACGCTGTCACTCACTCCTTCAACGTGCGCTGATCGATGTTGCCCAGGCGGAACACTGGTTCCGAGGATTCCTTCCAATCGTGGGTGAAAACCGCGCGAAAATAAGGACTGTGCGCGGTGAGCACGCAGCGATGACAGGGAATGCCCACCGAGGATGCGTCGCTGCCTGTCAACTTGACATCGCACAAGATCCCTGTTGACTGCAGAACACGCAGTTCGCGCAAGAGCTCCACAGTGTCAGCGGGACAATCATGAGTCAAATCAGAACTGTTCAGCTTCGACATGGTGTGCGAACTTAGGACGAAAAAACTGTTCAAAATAGGAAAACAAATCAACAGCTGAATAAAAGAGCTACTTCAAAGTTCAAACGCACTAAAATTCGAATATTAGGAGTACCTCAAAACTGTACTTCGGACCGCTGACGTGAAGATTGTAGGACTAGGCACTGATGAGATGAGTTCACGTAGCAGCCAGCCGACCGCCTAGCGTAATGAGCGCACACGCCGCACAGTAGATTTACTGTAATTGTGAGTACGACTACGTACAACTGTACAAGTAGATTAAATTTTGACATTTTGTAATTTGTACTAGTTTATAGATTTTGTCGTACTGTAGCTAGAGCTACTAAACAGCAGTCGTTTCAGTCTACTGTCACACAAAAGTTACACAAAAGACAAAAATCAGAGTTACAAAAACGCGGGCGAGCGAAGCGTGCCCGCTTGAAATCCGTTTTGACACACGTGGAGGCGAAACTAAGTGAAATTCGCCGAGGGATTATGGAACTCTCATTGCGCGACCATGGTTGCAAAGTGATTCATATTACCCAGTGACGAAACAAAATCGAATTTACTGAAAATCAAGCGTAATGAGAACACACATAATGTTGGTATTAGACAGATTAAGTTTTTCTTTCGACTGATCGCTGAACGCTGTTAAAACTCAACCCGGTTACCCGGATATCCAATGCTTTGCTAAGCGCGCAGGCCTTACCGTAACTTCGCACGGTATCGTCGTGGCTCAAATGGTCTTGCGCTAAACATCACGAATTTGGGGGAGGAACTACAAAATTAATAGGAAACAGCAGCAAAATTTAAGAGCTAGTGAAAACGTAACCTCTATATTACAGTATACGGTATCTGCGCTCACGTTACTGCCATTTGAGGCAGTGGTCGAGGATCCCGGGAGATGATACGCTTCTGCATACGCTACGTTGCGTAAACTATACGAAACGCACTTCACACACGCGACTTTCCGTAATAAGAGATTTTTCGAATCGCAATATGAATCGAGATGGTTCAGCTTCAGCCTAAAAAGTTTATGTTAATAGACGTAAATCGTAATTAACTTCTGGCTCTGTAAGCATAATAAGTTTTGAATCGCGCCATCTGTATACGCGCAGCTGGTTCAGGTCTGTTTTCGAATTGACACCAATGGCCTCATCTGTTGGATACACAAAAAACTGCACAACGAACCGAAATCCGAGAGGTAACCGCACGAACATGGCAGTTCTTATACCAGTATAGACAACATTAGCTACCCGGTAGGTATCAGCATCGGCTTATCAAAATCAAAAGGCCAACAAATGGATAGAACAGGTGGTTTACGATTAAGCCGTTGCCTGTGGCTGTAATGAAACAACCTGTGAACCGTTACAAAGCCGTTGTACCGTTCGACAGCGGAGAGTACTGACGCTTTTCGCAAACGCTATTTGTCTAGCGTGGTCACGGGACGAAATGTTGGGGGCCTTTTACGGCCCACACTCGAACTCTGACTCTGACTCAGAGCGTATTTTACGACATATTTTATAGAATCGTCTTCTTCGGCGCTTTCGCTGTCTGGCGATGACCGATCGCTGTACTTCGCTACATGACCCGACAACGCGTACCGGCATATTTTGTTTAGCTTGCGCACATCCAAATCGCTCAGTTCGTCTTCCACGTTGTCTGGCATCCACTCTCGACCTACATAATGCGCGGATGGTCACGGATCGTTCGTCTGGAATCTCTTTAAAATCTTCAAATGATGAGCAAATGTTTATTGAGCTACAGGGAAATCTTAACAGTAAACGCTATGCTATGGAATATCTAAAAGAAATTTTTATAGTACTTTGTATGCATGTACCTGCACCTATGTATCTGGACTATAGGGAAAATCAGGAAGTATCTGTATCTTGAGCAAATCATAATGGAGTCGATTGGGTTCTGCATTAACTCTGCCGTCAAATGCGCCAGTCTCCCTACATCCACCGGCTTTTCCCAGCGCAGGTGTTGCTCAAAGAATCATGCATATTCATTTCACCGAAGGCGCCAAAGCTGAAAGACAGCGAACGGAATGCGAAATTCCATAGCAGGGATAATTAGTTTACTTTTGTATGACAGTGAGAAGTCTTTCCATAAAGGACATTAACTGTGAAAACTTGGTTGGTTGTAAAAACGGTCCTCATGCTAAATGTGCGTTTTTACGCAAAATTGGGAGAAGATATGAGACGTTTGGTCTCCACAACGCAGCGAAAGCACTCTGTGTGGGATCATTTTGAAAGTACCATAAAAGTTTGCTTCACATTTTTAAAATGCTAAACTGATTTTTACAATTTTGGAAACTCACTTTAAAATTTCAAAAACATGTGAAAACCTGGTTCAGTGTAAAAGTATCTTCATGTCAAATGCCAATGTGCGTTTTCATGGAATTTTGGAATTTTTTTGGCAATCATAATTTCCCAACCAGATATTGCGCGCGCAAACGGTTCTCGCGCCAATGTATACGATTCATCCGTCTACAGAATAATTTAAAATCCAGTAAAACCTGTGGAACGTGAACACCTGCAGTTCTACTGGCTGTGACTGTGCAAAAGGCGTTTCATAAGGCGGGCTGGGCGTTCTAAGTTGAACGAGGGAACACCAACCAGAGACTATGAAGACTGACTGGACAATGAGCCGCTATGTTCAGCGTATGAAGGCTGAACAATGAGCCTGTTAAGAGATGCGACTATATCCCGAACAATGGGCCACGGTTTTGTCCGTCTACTCCTTCGCAAAGCTTGCTTGGCGCGACAGAGAGACAGCGTACATCTTTTTTTAAATCAGATCCGTTAGCAGAAAGCAACGCATTGCGGATGCGAAACCATGGATGCGGCTTGTCTCGTGCACAAAGAGCGTGACCGCATTAATCGATTCACATCCAAGCATAGTGACCCACTATCCCGATTACTTCGAGTCTTGGTCATTAAGGCTGCATCTTCTGCACTTGTTGAAACATAACAAACAGCTTTCAGGCCATGCAGTAATCTTGAGTTGTTACTGAGGAAACAGCGCCTCAAACAACGCTTTCCCATTGCCGGCGAACTTGCTAGAATGCGCTTAATCGTCAAACTGTCCGGAGTAACCAGCTGGAACACGGTGGATGTCCTCACTGACGATGGTCAGCTCCAGCTTGCACACGTCGTCGATGTCACGGCTGATGGCTTCGTCCTGGATTTCGACTGTCCCGGGCAGCATGCACAGCTTATAGAGCATCATAATATATCCAGAAAGCTTTTTCAGTGTCTGATACCTACAGGTGCAGATTCCGAGAGAATTAAGGAGCTGAAAGCAACCCTAAGCGCAGGTTCCAGCGAGCAGATTCAGGTATTAGCGCGACCATCGTCAAATCAACCGTGGACATGGTATCCGGCCAAGTTCCTCGTTCCCGGACTGTTCGGCACGAAGTGCGTGTTTATCGAGGTGCAGTGCGGCTCTGTGATTGTCCGGGACTGCTTTCCAGTCGAGGTGGTCCGCATTGTGTCGTCCAAGAAGGCCCTTCAACCAACTCACTTCATGATTGCATCATATGCTTGTAGTGAGCCGATTTCGGCGCCGCTGTGGAGTATTTGGAAAAACTACCTGGACCTCTGGCATTTTCACCCAGTGCGTCAAGTCGGAAACGCGGTTCTGTGCGTGCAAGAGCAGACTACGAGCGGCATGTGGATATACGCCGTCGGTCATGCGGTGAGTTGTAGGGTGACCGGTCACCACCTCCCTCCTCATAAAAATTTTATTTTTTGTTTGAAGACAGAACAGGTATGGACCGTATGGGGTACACTTAAAAAAATACAATTGTCGGCACTGGTCCAGTGGGCGTGGCCAGAAACAATTAAATTTAAGTGTCGCATGTATTGTCAATGTACATCGATTGTATTGGCAGTACATACGGCACCCCGATCAGTGTTACCTGTTATCACTGCATTTACAGACTAGCTTGTTGACTACCGTACTATTTCTTAATTTTTGTTTTTACAACATCCATTTTTGTAAAAATTTAACCGGTAGTAGATTTGATTTGATTACACTGCTCACCTCTTAATTATTATCTGTACTGCACCACGCGCGCGATGCTGGCAAGTACAAAGAGTTCAGAAAACTTTTACATTGTCAAGCCAGTCAGTAAAAAGTAAATTTACCGAAGAAAAAGTTCAAAACATAAGTTTTCACCAGTACGATGAACACCATTTAATAATGAGAATACGTACACGGTAAACACGTAAACTGACGGCTGGCTTGGCCATATATCTGTATAAGCGCCATATGTATTGCCAGTGCACTAACAATACATTCGGCAGTTAGATTTGTTTTTGGCCACGCCTACTGCACCATTGCCGATGAAAATATTATTTTAGGTATTCCCAATACCTACTCTGTCTTCAAGCAAAATATGAAATTTTTCTGAGGGCGGTGACCGGGCCCTGGTTAGTATTATTCGAAAAAGCGTTGTTTTTAACATAAAAAAATTAAGTCAAGTCAAAATTAGCATAAGACTGGAATTTTCTTGCTGTTCTGTTCTAAAATTTCTTGCTTGTTCAGCTAACGATAATAATGTAGCTACTTTACTGTTTCGGGTCGAGGGGTTGCGTCTTGTGTTTTTTTTACTGCAAGGAAATGCAATATTCTGGCAAGGTGCGTGGCCAGCGCACTGCAAATAACAGAGACTCCGCACGAGTAATTCTCGTGAAATCCGCAAACAGAGTTTTTGAAAACAAATGTCGATCGAACACTCTAAAACCTTATCTGATTTAGTTTTGTTTCTGAAAAAGCAATGTGTTAGCTACAATTAGAAGTCAAATCTGCATTTTTTTTATTCACCCTGTCATGCAGCCAAAACTGTTAACCAAAATATCCGAAAATCCAGATAAAACATGGCATTTTTTGAAAACGTCACATTGTGTCATGACTGCATAACTCGTTTAGTGTATGCAGCATGTCCACAACTATTTTCTGTTGAAAATAAATGTATTTCGCTAGATGAAACAGTTGAAAATATTTAAAATGTCTGTAAGGGGAACAAATGGCACGAGATTTTATATTTCGTGAACTGGGATACGAAAACTTTACACTTCGTTTCATTTGGCACCTTTGCAAACGTAGATGGCTTAATTCTTTCAAAAGCCTTTTATTCATTTTGTATTTAAAATTAATCGAATGAGTCTAAACATTTATCGAATGAGTCGAATGGGTCACGGTGCGATAAAGCATCTGCGAGAAACAAATCAAAACAAGAGACGACCATTTTGTCAGCCACCCGGTATCCCTGAACGCGTCAGTGCGAGTTGAATTTGTTCGTAAAAGGTACATTGCTTAGTTAAACCAGTGTTTAGTTCGTGCTTAGTACTTACTTAATTCATTGCTTAGTTAATTGCTTACTTCGTACATTGCTTAGTTAAATTTTCATGATATTGAGCACCGGAAAGAATGTCATAGCCGTGTTGTCGTTATTCGTTCGTTTTTTCTTCATTCGGTATACGTGTACAGTAGATGCAATGTAATACGTAACTTCGCACAACTTTTTTCGGTTCTTGTGTTTGCCACAACAGGAAATCCTCGCACTCCTAGCAGAAGCCCAGTGCGATATGGAGAAGCTCGTTAAGTCAGGGTGGACATTTAACGGCTCTGCGTGGCTTCCCCCGAAGCTGGCACCCTGCTCTGGATGCGTCGAATGGGAGCCGGTCGATCCAAACGCAGGCCTATTCCCCTTGCCGGTAGAAATATTCGGCGCAGTGTTCCAGTATTTAGATAGTATTCACCTAGTGCAATGTCGTCGCACATGTATGCTGTGGAATATTGTGCTCACTCAACCGCAGTGCTCCCAAGAAGTGTGGGTGTCCTTTTTACCAAAATCCACAGCATCAAACAGGCGCGTAACTGTCAGGGTTGCCCGGAGTTTGTGGAATGGCGTCGCCAGCTCGACATAATGTAGCTATTACTGTTTCGGGTCAGGTTACGACTACGAGGAGAACAGCGACGTGGTAGACTGCCTGCGATTTATCCACGCTCACCGAGAAGTACTGCAGCCGATGCCGGGACGGAAGGTGATGGTGGTATTTGACAGTTTGTTTCTGGGAACAATTGTAGCTACAATTAGAAGTCAAATCTGCATTGTTTTAGTCCCGTGTCATGCAGCCACTGTTAATACTGCTTTCGATCAACGGTTGGCACCAGATAATACCCTGGGAGCAGATAATTTCGTGTGGTTTGTTTTCGTGGTTTGTTTTCGCCGAAACAGTTGAAAATATTTATGTTGTACGATCCTCGGAGCTTAACTGTGTGGGTACAAGAAATTGCCATCGATGAGATTGTTGTTGAAGATGAATCCAAAAGCCAGATTCACGCGGTATTTAAAGTTAATCGAAGAGTCAAACATTATCGAATGAGTCGAATGGGTCACGTCGATACGAATGTGCGAGAAAAAACAAAACAAGAGACGAATTTTGTAGCCGGTATCACTGAATAGTATGTTAATTTGTTGTAAAATACATTGTAGTTCAGTGTTTAGTTCGTGCTTAGTACTTACTTAATTCAGTGCTTAGTTAATTTTACTTGCATTGCGAGTTAAATTTTCAGATATTGAGCACGGAGAATTTAGCCGTGTTGTCGTTATCGTTCATCTTCATCGAAATGCCCGCAGTAATGGGTAATCGTAATTCGCAAACTTTTTCGGTTCTTGTGTTTGCACTAAAGGAAATCCTGACTCTACAGAAATGCGTTGTACTTTCTTTTTGTTTTTTGTAATAATTATGTCTATGTTATTGTGCCTCGTTGCTGCGCTGTACCTTTCTGACATCCAAGTACTCACATCAGAAATATTCACGTTCATATTTAGATTATTCATAGTGATGTCGTCGCCGTATATGTAATTATGCTCACTCTCTTCTCCCAAAAATTGTGTCTTCCGTTTACAAAACACACTCACACGCAACTGTCGGTAGCCCGGCTTTCTTCTTGCACCACAAATAAACCTTTCAGACTGATTTTAATAGTCCGTAAACTCGGTGCGAAATCCCAGCTTTGCACAGTGACAGGTGTAATCTCGTTGCACATAATCACAAAGAAAATATAATTATAACATACTGAAAAACAGAAAACGGAATAATCAACTTCTTAGAAAAGGAAAATAAACCTTGTACAGCTCGCGCCGCGTTAAAACACCTTCATATATAGTCAATGAACATTAGAGTGCTTCCATGGAATTCCGAATTACACAGGAAAGTACGAGTGAGAGAATTATACACGTTAGCACGGGGATACGGGAATGCACAGGGGGCGCCACGTGCGGACGACGCAGGCGCCCGGTTTCTACACGGAATCCACCACGGCCATGTCGGCCATATGATCCAGGCCGCCCAGACTGCCCGGCACCGTGGACGGCGGCGAGGCCGACAGGAAATGGCCGGCCTCCTTCTGACGTTTCTTCTGCTTCATACGCCGGTTCTGGAACCTGTTACGATACACTCCGTTAGAACACAGTGCGACTTGTTGAAATTTATTGCAGTAGTCGATATACGAATGATAAATCTCGTTTACAATTCGGTTCGATAAGGTTTAGATTTCTTGCGATATTCCGTAGAGAATGATATATGTTGTTTATATAAGATTTCCGGATTCTGGGTTTTATCAAGATGTACAAACGGTCTCGCCACACAAGATGAATGGAATATAAAAGCGTGCTGGTGATTTTATAATGAGAGTGCGACATGGATTTATGAATGAGTGCATGGGTGGTAGAGAATATTGTAAACTCGTTTTGATATCGGTTTCCATCAGATTTATGCTGCTCGTCGCTTAATGAAGTTATGAGTCAGCGATTAACTGCTGACAATATTGTGCTCGTACGCAGCAACGAATGGGCATAATATAAATAAATCCAATATTCGAATGGTTACTTCAGTTTTTACTCATTTTTATGCCCTTAAAAATTAATAAAGGTTATTTTAATTTAATTTTTTAGAATTACTATTTATTAGAATGAACGAAAAATGTATTTACTTATCGAAAGTTATTGGTGTTTGTTTTGACAACTATATTAGTGTGTAAAAGTTTAATCTAATAAAATTTTAACGTAGGAAACCTTCTGAAAAAGTTATTCGTATTGCAGAAAGGAGCTTTCTAAGCTTACCTGTTTACTATTTATTTGTTAATTATTTTGGCAGATTGACAGTTTTAATAATTAGGATTTTAATGTAGAAAAACTTTTTTTTGAATAAATGCCTGGATGTATCGTTAAAATGTCAAAATGTTCCAAAATAAAACGAATAAACTGCTCTTTTTTAGGTTAGTTTCTGCAAGTCAAGAGTAAATGGGGCGTTTAATGGTGGCGCTGCGGCGTTCTCAGGATTACGTCTTACAGTGCTAGAGTTCTTACCATATCTTGACTTGGGTCTCGTTTAATCCGAGCTGGTTAGCGATCTCGATGCGTTTGGCACGCGTGAGATACTTGTTGTACTGGAACTCTTTCTCCAGCTCCGTTAGCTGTTTGATGGTGAAATTGGTCCTTCCGGTGCCGTTAGACAGGATCTGGATGTTCTTGTTAATGGGCATGCCGGCCGGGGGCGGGACGCCGGCATCCGGCGGCAGGGCTACGACGGGACTGTGCTGCAGGGCGCCCACTTCCTGCTTCAGCTCGCCGGCCTTAATGGCGCCGTTTCCTTTAATACTGCCCAGGCCATTTCCGCCGCCACCGCCCGGGTAACCGGCCACTAGAGTGGGCAACAAAACAACAAGCATAAGTTAGTGAAAATCTCGGGAATTACTTCTTTTATATGAAAGGTCACCAAGGGCTCCATTAAAATGGAGAAGTGTGCTGTACAGAGTAGATAGAAAACAACTAAGAAACAAATTATTGTATCTGTTTGTATATATATGTACATTAAAGGATAAAAATCAGAATGTCGCATTTTTCACTGCCAGTATAGTTTCAATTTGTTAGCAACTATCTGTAGTAACTATTATGACAACTGGCTCAGTACTTTATTACGAGGTACCAAGCTTTATTAACTGAATTAGCTCAAGCGCAGATCATTCTGAATCCTTAAAAAATTTTAACATTTCTAATCGTAATTATTTGATCTTTGGCAATCACAAGACGATTGAAATATGGACGATTATAAGACCGAACCTAATGCGGGCTTCAGGCATGTAAAGTCAAGTACGCATTAACTAAGTTACTGTGAAAATAAATCAAAGATAACTTGATCAGAATAATAGTGTCTTTTACAGCATGTTCCCCCATCAATCACGTTAACAATTTAATATGTAAATAATGTAATTCATGACATTTATTAAAACAATTTAAAGAAGATACAGCAGTTAGTCGTTAAATTGTCATCCATGAAAAATCGGTTATTTATTCGCAAGTAATTATTTTCAGTCAATATCCATATTTTTCTTAGTAGCTACGGTGTGTTGTTGACGGTACTCGTAAACGTGCTTTAGGACATTTTATGTGCCGGTTAATTGATTTTGCTGGCTGTACAGATGACGAAAACGCTGAAATGGACAGGAAAAACAGTGTGCGTGCTGTCTAACTGCCTCTCGCTACTCTACGAGTAGAGAGAGAATTGCCAGTGAAAACGTCGATTGGCGCTGCAGCTGATGTCTTTGGGAAAAGAATGTCACATTGGCCGTATTTGTTTAGCTTAAGGGCCACTTAATGTTATTTCCTGCTGTGCTACTGTTCTGATGGGCCATTAATCATTCGCCTCGGCATTCCAACACCATCGACCGTTTCTCACCACACAGATATACAATTTAAACACACAAAATGGCATATGTATCCAATGTCGAAAGCGGAGAAACAACTTATTGATCACCCGCATAACGCTGCAGCAACTGTTATTGCACCGGACTATGACAAAAATATTACCATCAAAATGCAAATAAATTTTTTACGAAGCATCGTTTTTAAGCTTCATAATGGTTAGACTGTAATTTTATGAATACAAAATCTCTGTGTTTCGAGGTATACTTATGGTTAGCAGGATTTTCTCCAAACCGTGAAAAAACCACGCCAACCGGTTTACCAAATATGTAAAATGCATGTCAGTAACTTTTTCATTATTTTTTGCTAATTATTTTTAGAAAGTTCCGTACGATGTCGGAAAGGTCACGCAGCCGAAAAAACTTCTGTCGAAAAAAACGGTGCATTTCTAATGTTTTGGTCTAAGAAAAAACCGGCTGTTGTATCAGCAGAAGGTCATGAAAACAGCCGCTTATCGCACCTAATGACAATTTAACGACACTTTAATACGCGTTGCTAATTGCTCTCCCCATCACACAACACACCGGCCGATATACTTCGCTACATGAAATTCCGTTGAACTACTCAGATAAGCATCGAAAAGCACACTCTACTCCGTCTCTCGGCTTCTTACCTTTGGTTGCGCCGCGTTTGACCTGCATCCATTTGTAGGTCGGGGCCTTTTTCGTCGGCTGATTATGCGGCGACAACTGCTGCTGTTGTTGCTGCTGCGGAGGCGGGGCTTGCTGCATGGACTGCAGCTGACTGTAGTCCACCGGCTCGGTGCCCCCGCCGTCCTCGTACCCGCCCATCTCCAGCTCCGGACTGTGCTTGCCGTACAGCACCGGCGGGACGGCGCCGACGTCGTACATATACTGATAAGTGCGAGATCGCTCGGGAGTATTGGAGGCGGTGTTGGTGGAATAGACGACGTTGGCCGCCGTCGGGGCGTTGGTGTGGTGGAGATAAGGGTCATGGTATTTGGGATGGTGGGGATGCGGCAGGGGAGGGTTCGTGAAGGGGTAGGCCAGGGGCTGGGTGTGCGGGTAGTGGCGTACCGGGGGCGGTTGGGCGGCGTGGTGTGCCGGGTAGTCGTTGCCCTGAATTCGCAAAATACCCTCAAAATTTCATCCTTCTTAAGTAACGGAACGTTACGAGAGATAGCGTGGTAATAATAGTTTAGCGGGAAAGCTAAGCGTAATGCTGTCGAACAACAAGGAATTGCTAATTAAGGTATTGCAGATCTGGACCAGGAGCTAACTTGGAGGCTTTCGTTATAGTCCCACGAACTACATTATATCGTGTGCACTTATGAAAACAATATATTGTACGTTTGTACTGATATTATAAAATTATCGCTACAAAATAGGATTGCCGAATTTTTAACCCTTTCCATCAGGCCGATGGAAAAATTACATGTACTGACCAAACTTTTCTGTTTTTGCATGCGCATTATTTAGAAAGGATTTTTTTAAGCTTTTAAATTACTAACCATAAATTCCAGAAAATGCTTAGATAGTGATAGATATTGAAATGACACATAATATGTAAACTATGATATATTTACTCAAATACAGAAAATGATTTGTGCCTGACCTTATATTTTTGTGCGCTTAAATGCGCTACGATGCTTGCATTTTTATTAGACAAATACCGGCAATAAATAACGCATACAGCAAATGAACATAACGTCGGATGCAAACTTAATAGATGTCTAGAAGTAGCGAAATATGTTCCTGTACTGTGTAAACAGCGCCATTCAACGATATACGCGAACTGTGGATGTGCTTATTTATGACCGGCAGTTAACGTTACCTTGCAGTGCAACCTACTCATTATTATGAGCGGAAACCATGAGGCATTTGCTAAATATGATCGATCTACCAGCGATAACGTGTAATTACCAAATCAAAATCCAATAGGAATATTTCGAAGCACGGAAATTTTGCAAACATCGAAGCGACTTTTTAAGAAATAGTTACTGGAGATTGTAATGTCACAGAGTGACTGTTATGGTTGGATACATCGAATCCATCTACAAGTGCAGTAATTTTGGCATTCAATTAACTAGATCAAGCTACTCGTACAAAAAATATCAATATGAATTACTCCCATCGTATGCGTTTTTCCAGACGTATGCTTTTCGATAGCAGAATTAGAATAAAACTTAGAATACATTATTTCGAATAAGTTACAAGCCACAGTATCTATGTAGCAAGGAAATTATCGCTGAAGGTCAGCCGACACTTGTAAATTTCTCGAGCTTTAGGGGCTTGACGTTGCACTTGAGAGAAAAGTAAAAATTCAGGCAAAATTCAAGGTTATGTACACAATATTTCGCATAGTTTTCGGCAATTTAAAACCTTTCTACGTGGCTATCGCAAAAATTTAAAACTTGAAAAAGGTGTTTACCAGATATATGATCACATAGTTAGAGGACAGTAACTGAGAAGTGAATTCTAGAATAGATAATTATATAAATACATAATTAATTTTCATATAAATTTTGTTGAATGAATATTACATCAAGTAACGCTTTAGTTACTTACGCGTTACATTCGGTATCATATATACTAGCATTACGTACGGTATTATAATATATATTTAGCGTGCGTATTCCGAATCGTACCTGGAATGGGACGTTGTTATCCGCGTAGGGATAGATCATATTCCCGGTGTGTCCGCCACCGTCCGGCAGCAGCTCATAACTCCACGCGGTGTTATGGGGCGCCCCTAGGGGTGGAGAAGGAAAATCAGGAGTAGTGCCGGCAGCCTGACAGGAATAATAGGGCATCGACGCAACCGGGAGATAGGCTGACTCGGGGGGACTGTAATAGGCGTGCGAGGGGGGAGGCAGTAAATCCGTATAGTTACCCGCCTGCTGCTGCTGTTGCTGTTGCACGGCCGATTGATTGCACACTATACTGTTGCTGCTGTTGTTCTCATCGCACTGATACCGGCTATGCGGGACGGCTTTGCCGGCTGCTTGCTGCTTCACCTTAGCGGCCGTCTTCGGTTGGCCCGCGGCGGTGGGCCGGCCATTGACGGCCGGATGGAAACCGCTGGTGCCGGTGTAGGTGGCGGGCGGCGGTGAGGTGGTGTTGCGCTTGGTGAGGACCGGCAGATCCTTACTGTCGAAGGGGGGACTGCTGTAGGGCGGGGCCGGGGCGGGGTAACCTGTACAGGGTCATCAACGGGGGATTATCGGTGGTTAAACGGCGGCATTCATCAAGGCCTGCCAGCGTATGTTTTACAACAACTCACAACAAGATTAGCGCGTTTACTTAACAGTTTAGGTACCGGTTACTGTTAGATATCACGGCACACTTCACAATTAAAATTAAATTTATTTTAACGTGGCGCACAAATGGTCGTTGATCGAGGCGCTTAGAAATCACATTATTTTCCGGGCGCACAGCTAAATTCTAAGAGCCCGGAGAATCGGGGTACACAGTCCAAACATTCTGCGCCGCGTTTGCCGGAGAGCACACAGATTTACCTTACTCGTAATATACTGTCTTTAAATCATAATTTCGTTCTGGTAGTCTAAAAGATTTATTTTTTAAATTAGTTTGTAATTTTTAAGTTGTATTGTAGTAACTATTTTTTGAACCGCTGTGTAAAGGTCATTAGGGAATTCAACGATTTTTCTTTCATGTCGTTAATGTGACAATCATACTAATTGCCATATCTTGCTTTATATGACAGCATCATTAGCGACAACCAGCCATAATTCACCGCGCGCATTACCCGAGAAGCGGGCCAATCTAAATAATTCCTTCAGTGCTCATTTATTGACGACAGACAAATACACCCCATCACCCAGTGATCTACATACAGTTAGTTCTCCACTAATTGGCCATGTTTGCCGATCTGTCGTCAGCATGGACAATGCCACCGTTAACAAATACAGCCATCTATCACTGGCACTAACACAGCGTAGTACTTGTAACGCATATATCGTTTCTATCGGTTCCGACACGGAATTGTTCAATTAATGCGCCGCGGCTACTTAGGCAGTCCATTAGCGTTGGAGAATGTTACTTGTCGCTAGTTTACCGGGGGACTGGATTGATCGGCTCACTAACAACACAGACTGATGATCGTCGGTGTTCGCATACTGAAGTACACAAACAGAGTATTATACTCAGTTTGTGTGTTATCTGTTTCGTTGGCTCGGTTGGAGCACCAGCTGCCAGCGGCGCAACCGATTTAAAATTTTGACGTTCACGAGCATTAAAAACGAACACGTTGCCGCTGTAATATTACAGTGTGTTGAATGATCAGAATGAAGGCACTCAACCTAAACGATTTCCTTCAAAACCTTGCAGAAATAAAATTTATGGCAGTATTCAGTTGTCTAACACTAATTAAAATCTTAATAACTGGAACGCGATGAATAATTAGCATGCCAAAAACAGGCAAGCCGCTTCACTTAGAGAAATTATGTAACGAAATCACTCTGTTTAGCTGAACAATTTTCTTCATTTGATTATGAATTTGACAATTCACTGAATTCAAATTAACCATAAATGAGTTATTTGATTAAAATGTGTTTGTAAAAATATTTAATTTTTAAACTAATCTTTAGAAAATCTGTGTTACATATTATTAGCTACATTATGTGCAACACATGTAACTTACAACCTACGTGCAGTGTTGAGGATATCGGGAGCGATCAATAACAGATAAATAGCATGATTAACACAAACTAGATGAAAAGCGGTTGCAAACTAATAATGATGGATGGGACAATCTACACCGACATTCAACCAACATACAGAAATGCAGACGATACAGAAATCTCCTAATCCCGTCTCCCCTTACAATCTAAGCAGCAAATTAATTATTAACCATTCCCGCGTGGTTGTATCCAAACGCTAGCAATGTCCGCGTGGTGGGCAGTGCGGCGCACGGCCGCCGCTGTATCGCATTACACCCGCCAAGTGGGATTACGGCGCCTCAACGACCGGTCAAGTAGTCACCCTGTCTCTCTGTCTCGCGCTCACTTCATTACAGCTCCAGCTGGAATATTTATGATCCCCTGGCTAAATGAAGACAACTCCTTTTTATTGATTACTCACCAACTAAATCATTAACACACTTTTTATGGACTGTTCACCTAATCAACCGGCGATTTGTTAGCCGTTTAAATACAACGGCCGTTAATTAGCCCATCAACTCTTCTGTCAATGGGATTGATAATGTGTCGTAAATCGTGGCGCGCGTTATTAGACGCTCAAGTACGGGATATGTTGCTGCTGTTACACGCGGAATTAATGGCGCGGAATGAAAAGGAAATTACCGGCAACAACTCTCCGTTTCCGTTTACATGCCAGCGTGTTACACAGCTTCGTATGATGCGATGGCTGGATTTTACAGTGCGATGAATAATTCATTATGCATGCGCGTCGGGTTTTGAAGGAGACCTTACACAAACAGTCTCATGTTTGATGAGTTTGTTAGGAATTAATTGGCGTATGCGCTGCATCAAATGCGGCCGGCCTTTGGCAGTGGTGTGCCGAATGCCGCGGTGTGTGTTGTGCATACCATGTCAAATTCTGCCGAGGTCACCAGCGGACGGTCCACACAATGTGGAAAAATATCAAATATTTTTTCACCAAACAATGATCCTAGTGCCTACCATTGATATTTTAAAGAATTTTTTAAAATTCAGTTTAATGCGCAATGATTTCCCCAGTAAAATCGACAGATGAATCAACATTGTACAGCTCTTACTCGCTCACTACGTATGTATTGTACATTGCAGGCCTGACAGATTACATAAAATTGCGAATCGAAATGAATATTTTACGTGATCACGTCACGTACAATACTCGCAATATGTATTTTAATTCAAGTCAGCTAATTGCTTAACGAAAATTATTACGTAAACGCGTGCGTCGAAAAACGCTGTAGTATAAACTAACATGTTATGTAATGACCAAAATCTCGAGTATAATTATCCATCAGCGACATATATCGGCAAATTTAGGCCAACCAAAAGCAGCTTCAGACTAGGTTTTTCCACCACACAAAAATTTCTGACACGACGCATTCCTGCGCGTCAAACCAGCCAGCCACAAAAATGTCAAGACCAAACTGTACCGCGTCGATGCGACATCGCTACGAGGCAGGTGTTCTTCACCGTTCTCATGTCAAAATCACTAACCGCTCACAGCAGCATCGATTATAAAAAACTTTTTCGCCGCTTATCGGCATTTAATTTTAATGATTAATAGATTTAAATTAGTGATGGATAATCCATAAATCCTTACCGTTATCAATGTGGGTACAGTGTGGACCGGCCGACTGCTGGCTGTCAGGGAAGACGATCCCGGATGGCGGAAGATGATGGAGGACCGAGGTCGGCGTGACCGTGTAAAAAGGTACCGTACATTGCGATTGCGATGGTGGTGGTGATGATAAATCCGCATCTATTTTGTTAAAGCTCGGCGTATGGGGAGCATAGAGTCCAAGAGGACTAGACGAGGAAGACTGTACTGCCGCACTGGTCGTGGTGCTCAGTGACGGACTAGTCAGATTATTAGTTGCTGCCATCATCATCATTAATTTCGCATCTATCATCATCAAGCTGCCATGGCCACGATAGCGGCCCGCGTCGACACTGTAACTGCCGAAGCATCCACTCTCTCATACACACATTCGTTCCCGCTTCCTTGCACACCTTGTTCTCAGCCTTGTCTTTAGCAAAATTACCCAGGGATTATGGGAAAAACAAAGGGGGAATATTTTTATTCCGCTATTCAGGAAAACCGGGGTTTTCTAAACGGGTGAAGTTATGTGCTGTGTGTGTTACGACGGGAGAGACAAGACGGGATAGAGAGAGAGCAGACAGACACCGCGACAGAGAAAAAGCAATAATTCATTTTTCTGATAGGCAATAAATCACAAGTTGCCTGTCCCGTAGATTGGCATATAATTTATCACCATCGCTAAGCAGCGTCCATTGCGCCGTGTACAGCCCTGCTGACAGCTGTGTAGACTTGGCTCCGCCTCCGTCCCTGTCAGCGGCCGCTCCGCGTCCTGATTGGTCGGTGTGCGGATTTAAAGCCGCGCCCCTTCATCGGCTTGTAGTTTTGACAGCTCTCAAGGCTTGTCAAAAGTTGCCGGCGCGAACAAAGGCCCAGTTTGTGAGGGAGGCAGAGAGACAGCGATACGAGCGAGAGAGAGACGCGCTGGTTGTGTGGAGGGGATATTTTGACTAAAATAATATTTAATTTACGAATCAAGCTGAGCTGCACGTTTGCACTGTGCGTGTTTGTTTGATGGATTTGAATGTGAGCGCTGTGTATTATGGTGTGTACGGGGGGAGGGCGCGCGTCCTTGGGGCAGTGCGGAGAGAACACGGCGCGAAAGCTGGTTTGGTGAAGTTTGTTTGCTGCGCGCTTTACACCGACGGCCGGCAATGTTGTTCCCACGGCCAAACTATTTCGGTGTGGAATTATTTTTATGCGACAATTATTTCAGAGATTTGTGCTACCATTTGCGAACTACATGTATCTGTATATTGAATTACTTTGTTTTGTAAATAACTTTGGTTTTCATTTATTCATTGCAAAATAAGTTTGTAGATTGAAAATTTTAATTTGCGGGATTAGAAACTAAATTTTATTTTTTGTAAATTTCTCTGAAGCAAAATTTTCATAATGTAATTTTTAATGAGATGAAAGAGAAGAGTAAGTTGCGTGCTTGTAATTTCTATAAGATAAATTAGTGCTTACATGGATAAAATAACCCATTTGCCTTTTAATTAAGATAAAATCAAAAAGGAATTTAAAAAGATTGTAATTAGATTCAACAGAAAAATAAAATAACAAATAATATTTAATATATGTATACTGAATATACAAGATATACATAAAATATTCCAGTAAGTGGGAATTACAGCGCCGCTAAAATTTTAAAATATGGTTGCTGCTTGTAATGCTTAAGAGCATGCATATCTATTCAGCTACGCTTTTCCACGAACGAATGTAGAACACGATTATTTGCCCAACAAATTTCGTAATATGACCGAGCAGAATTTTCGTTTTATAACCTTTTGACAAAACAGACTTCAATAAAAACTATTAAGAACCATTCATGAGCACCCTTTTCCAACCGACACCGATCGGCGCCACTTCACACAATCCCCAATGAAAAACACCAGCGATCAGCGGGAAGTGGCTGTATAAATGGCTACAATGGCAAATGCAAGTGCGGCAATTGCTGCGTGCTGCTGCTGGTGGGCTGTATTCATGGCTGTGTTGTTGCAGGTTGTTTGTCGAGCAATCTGCCCAATCGTCGTGGCCCGGGCCCTGCCGTGTCGACTGGCACTTCAATGGCCCTTGTAAGGAAGATGGATGAGCCTGCCATACACCGCCCGACCCGGCATCCCGCGAAGCGTCCCATTTCCTCTCCCAGCGATTGCGCAAACACACACACTCATTCTGCGATATATGCGAAGTGCAGCGCGTGGGGCAGCCGGGAAACGGGGACACGTTCGAGCGCACGGCGGTGGCAGTAAAATAATTATAAACCGAAAACATACTGTGCTTCGTAATAGTTCTCACCGGGTTTATTCCCTTTAGATTCCTGGCTGGTTTTGCCCAGAATTTTTTACATTTGTTTCGTCTTTTGCTACCTATTAGCAGAATTCGTACAATTAAATCGTCAGTTCTCTCTTGTTTTTCATCTTTGCCCGATTTATTTTGTAACTTAATAACATGTACCGGTAAACTGTGATTTGTTTATACAATGTAAATATAGAACACCTTTGCAATCAGTCGGTCGGTTTGCGGCTCGAAAATTTCTTAATAAAATCAACAAACAGTGTGTAAGAGAATCGGTTATCTAATGCGCACAAATCGATAGCACTGATTGGTAACAGAGAAACTCTTGGTGGCGCAACGTACATTGCACCTGAAGTGTCTGGTTTTCTAGTCCGGCTTTCTTTTTCTCAAGGAAAACACAAGGAAACTGAACCATCTACGGTTACAGCGACGCTGATAAGGCAATAGATTACAAATGACCAGGCCGAAAATAGCCGGCACTGAAGCGTAACCAATCCCAGTTGTGCGCACCGGGATCAAACTGTTGTGACATGCCGGTTGCATGCCCAGTGTCCAGTGCATGTACACGGTGTCGCCTTTCGGCCCCCCGATTCCGTAACATGAGCACACGTGGCCGCGTGCGGCTGCCGGGCTTTGTGGCCGTGCATGACCCCCCGACGGGACCACAATGCCCGGCAGGGGGCGCCTACACACACACCGATACCGTGGCCCATGAGAAAGACTTTCTCCCGCTGCGACTGCATTCCAATGAAGCGGCGTGTTCGCTCTTTGTTCATTACCCAGCGGAAACTAACCGCCAACGCAAGTAAACCGATATACTGGACAATGGATGTTGCTTATTAAATCAAAACAGTCACTGAATTATCTCCGCGATCGAAGATCGTGGAAACAAAAGGAGCGAGCGCAGCGTACAACATCCGATAAGATCTTTAATTACATATGTATTACATGCTGAAAACGATAATTACAGAAAATCGGCGGCATGATAAATTCATCATCAAAGTATTTCCACTTTTTTTCGTGGCTGGGGAAGATTTATTGAACATCGAGTTTCTCAGGCAACAGAAAGAAGTTAGAGAGAAGAAAATAATTTAATAATGTTATTTTGGACGCGTATTAAATAATTCAAGATTTGATCAAAACATTAATTAAGAAAGCGTAAATAAAATTGAAATAAAATAATCGTTCGTCGTTAATCTTGGAAATTAACGAAATGATAGCATTAAGAATTTAAGAAAAAAGATAACCAAGCTAATAACATCAATATGTATTATTATGTACAAGAGGTATACGATGAAATCAAAGCCTTCACGGATTGGAGAAAACTGGTTCCCAAGAATGTATTTCGTGGGAACGCTTTTCATACTCTGCTTTATCTGCCGCAGCACTCATCCAGCAACATGATTCTGTACAAAAAACGTTATCCAAATGACAAGCCTCAAGTTGATTCAATGCCAAACTTTTCTTCCAACACACGAAGACAGAAAAAGCCGACTGAAGAAAAGCAGACGCACATGACAGCGCATGCATGCAGCGCAGCGGCTGACGCGAAGTCTCTTCCGTTCAGCATCAGCCGTACAGTCATACACAAGCGCCGAATGTGAAGCACTGGCCGAGCGACGGATGATGGATCGCTGGTGTCGTCTTCGTGCTGGCCGTGCCCCATTCAAGCCGCTCACTCACACGTCATCCAGCGCCCATACTCTGCTTTTTGCTACACTGTTGTTTCCTGCCAGTGTCTTTCTGCTTATGGATGCATGTCAGCGTGTATATATATTCCGTGCCTATCCCCTTTTGTACATTATCCCGGTGCAGACAGGCGCAACGCTGAATGCAGCGGGGATGATTGTATTAATCTTCCAGCTCACAGGCTGTATTTAATAAGTCGATGAATATTGATGAGCATGTAAGGCACTAACCCTGATATACATGCGTGTATACTGTACATGATCGTCGCCTGACTGACAGTCGTGTTTCTTCGTTTTCCTGTTTGACTGCGGAGAGAAAAGATAGGAGGGGAGGAGGATATTGTTGGTGCTCGGTGAGCGGGTCTGCGATGCATACAAATAACCGAATGCATTTTAATGCGGCCACGCTTTAAAGAATTCCCCGGGCTTTGTCTAACATTGTTCAGTCGCTTGTACGATTTGCTTCTGCTTCGTGAGTTTTCTCCTTTATCGGAATAATACAATTACCGATAGATTATTATCTTTTGAAGACTTCTTCCAGAAAGAAGATGTATATGTTTAGAAAATTAAAATATAACTCGGCACCGCGGCAACGAAGAAATCATTTATTGAAAAACAACTAAGTAATATTCGTACAATCCAATTTTTTTATTAATAATTATTATTTCTTGTCATTTATTTATTTTTTTAAATTTTTATATTTGTAAAGTTTTTTAAAATTATATTTTATATGTTTTTTTATTTATTTTTGAATATTTATGTTTGCTATTCACGTGTTCATAATACGGTTTTTAATCCGTTATTTATTTATAGAACGTACTCTAAAAGATTTGCAATTTGTATACAATTTTAAGCAAAAAAAAAATAAAATTACAGGCTGGATAAGGCGACGGGAAAGGTCAGCGGATAATGATGATGGCGCAACGATAAGCATCGTAACGTACTGGCAGCGGCAAACGCGAGAGATGCAGGCAATTTCAGGCGGATATCATGGCATCGCGGACGTTGCAGCCGGCCGCAGGCGACACTGTCCATCTGTGCGATGGATGCCGGCCGATAAGCCGCAGTGTGTGCCAAACTGGAAATGGACGCGGTGTCGGCGCGGTGATTGCGGCGTAAAATGTGCCTACTGCCTAGTACAGGCGCATGGACCCACCGGTGAGCTGCGTTTAAACTGACAAAATTACACCAGTTAGGACCGGCAATGGAATGCCCCCAGTGTAATGGATGCCCCCGTGTTTAATGAATCCAATGTCAGCCAGACACGGCAACGGCAACGCCCAGCGGGAATTATATTTACCATTTGGGGATAAATTGCACGGCCTGTATGGCGGCGAATTGTACACAAATCAATTATGGCTATCTAGCAATTATAATTTTATTTTTTCCTGGAATATTTTTGTGGTGCTTGAGTAAGATCCAACATGCAAAAGTAAACTGGAAAGATTCTAACCGAAATGTGTCGAAAATAATGCATACAAATATTTTGAACTTAAAAAAAAATAAAAAACACTCACCAAAAAATGCACCTTCTCAAACTGTTACGTTATTTCTATAACAGTTAAAATGTTAGTTTTATTATATTATTAATAAATTTTTATGCATAATAATAACAACCATAATTGTTTTCCTGAATAAAATTCACTGGATTAAAATACACAATTATTAAAGCAAAACACTCTCATAATGCTTGTTAATACAGTAAATAACTTGTTTGTATATCGTTTTACGTGTTTTTGATATTTTTCAAGCGAACAGCGCTGTATTTCTTTTTAGATATTTTTTATTTGTGAAAATAAAAATGCGGTTTTTTTAATAGCGTAATTTTTATTTCACGAGCCGGAGATAGGTACGTGAAGGATGCTATCTTTATAATTCGCTTATTGTCTAAATACACAGCAAGAACAGAAGCCGACTGTATCTGTAAGGTGATCGTCGGATCAGTGGTCAGTACTGTCAGTGAGCAGGTTGGAATTAAGGTAAACCATTTACGCGGCATTGTTGTCGTCGGTGGGTGCAATGAGAAGATTAAAGATGATTGTCAGGATTAGCCGCGGCCGTGAAAGGCCGCAGTCAAGTGGAAGGAATTCCATCACAACAATTATCCCGCATTCATAATGCTCCAACGCCGCGGCACAGCATGACCGCGTTATGAACGCTCTAACACCACTAATTATCGGATTTTGATTAACGGATTCCCATTATCTGATCACCGCCAGTTCATTAGGCGCTCGTTCTGTGGCCTCAGACGATCGCTTGATTGTGTTACAAAATTGTATGGACACCGGCTGACAGTGCCGAGCCAAGACAGACGATAAGGTCATCAGGTTATACATACAGTATGTTATTGGACTCATTACGAAATCAAATATTATATTACATATCCAAATATAAATTCAGATATAGAATATACAAATATAAAAAAACATTCGAATACGAGGTATACAAAAATTTAAATTATTATACATACAAAATAAGAAAGTAATGTAAATATAAAATAGATTGGTACATATGAATATAAAATGCACCGGAAAATATTAATGTTGTAGTTAATATGCCTTTAATGTATCGAGACGCTAATAAAAAAATTTAAATAAAAATCAAAGTGCATCTGGATTCTGAAATATGGATTGAATAAGCACTCGATTGTATATTATTTTATACATTTTGATTTCAATATGTACTGAAAAAAGACGTTTAAGCAATATTTGTTTGTTTTCGACAAATTTCTGTTCCTTTTGCAGGTTTTACCAAAAATAGATTACTAACAAAAGCTGCGTTCACAGTTCACAATATGATATAACAAATATTGTGTTCACGAAGCGTTAAAATAAATATATACAGATAGGCGTAAAATTAAGAAATTTTTACGAACATGGAAAATTACTGAGGATGCTCAGAAGTAAAACTCACGGAATTAAACGAAAAAACTAACATTATATAATTTTAATTTAATGCGGTTACGCTTCGATGGGCAGAAAATATTTCGATTAGGTTGATTTGTCAATAAATACAGCACACTTGCAGTGACATCCTCGTTTGTTGAACTAGTCAAACAAAAGACCCCCTTTTGACTGGGAAAATTGAACAACACACCTTCTCACCAGCGACACCGTGCGATGATCATCCCGCACTCTTCTCCTTGGACAAAACCCCGGTGGACAATACTGCAAATTTTGATTTCTGACATGTTAGTATTGTGAAGGATACTTCTCACGCACACAGCACCATCATCACTACCCAACCAACGGCCACTCTCACCGGAAATTTTCCCCCATGTCAGCGCCGTATAGTGCCGTCGTCGGCGTATTGTTCCGTTGCGGCTGCAGCCCGGTGCGGACACAAAAGGGCAGAACGCCAGCGAAAGAGACAAGAGAGTGTTGTGTCTTCTCTGTGTCTGACAAGTGACAGCCTAATGCCACTGATCCGCCATTGATCGCAGCGGGACAACAAACGCCGGCACACACAAGTGGGGATTACCGATTACCGGCCATTATCCGGCCGCGGAGTCAAAAGCGCTCGGGCGCGGATATTATGTTTGTATCGCTCGCCGTACAATGCATCGAGGAGAGGAGTATTGGCGATGGTCAATGAGCGCGTTGAATGCGCTGCGCGGGCTGCTAAGTGCTGTTAATGCCGATTAGGCACTTCTCTATACCCATTGTTCCCGGGACGCGCTGCCCGAGGATATCGAAAGGACGTGACCTTTTTACATGAAACCGTCATTACAAGCAACTTATCGTTGACCTCTTATACTCGAAAAAATTTGAATGAGTGAACTGCAGCACACTCTCACACCTGTTTTTACTTGAGCATGTGATACAAGGTTGAATTTTAGTTTTATTCAAAGATTTCAAGGATTACGCGAGAAAAATTAAAAGGCTTTAAATTTAATTAGAAAACAATGAACTCCACTATAAAACTTGTTTGTGCTTGAGCATGTACAGTAACACTTGGCGTTGTTATTCTGTTCTAGCTTTATTCACAGGTTTCGAAAATTATTACGCGGCAGAAATTAAAGACTTTTAAATATAAGGAGCAAAACTAGGCGTCTTCCACCGTTCCCCTGTGCTGCTGCCGTCACCCACCTGGAGTGTGACGTTACGGCAGTACATATGGTTAAATCTGGCGCGGTACGTAAGCGCCATGTTCAGCCACAACGTCAAAGCCCAGTTGGGTGACGGCAGCAGTACAGGGTATCCGGTGGAAGATGGTTTTGCCCCCTATATAACAAAAAACCAATAAAGATACGTACTTGTATAAATACGAACTGCTGCTGTTGCTGCTAAAAACTAGGCACAGAGAAATCAGTCAGAAATTAACACTGAACCAGAAATAAATAGCACATATCGTAGTAACCTTAGTACCACACTAACCGCTACGAACATAATTGTATGGTACATACTATATTAAATTTTATGCAGATGGCAATATTTACCTATATAGCAAAAAGGATTTTGTGTAAGTGTAGAATGCACACATATATTGCTCAAAATTAAATTTTAGCATCCGCGATGCGCCGACAATGGTATTTAATTTGTATTTTCGTCTGTAAAACTGCATGTACATATTAAAAGAAGAAGAATACAGATATGCGGCTCGCGCGAGCGTCTACGTATGTTACCTGTACAACAGTAGCTGTGATGTTACTACGTACATACTTGTTAAAGAAGAAAGTGCTTGCCCCGGAAATTTGGTAACCGTTCTCTAAAGCACTTCACTTCATTACAAAACACTGCTTGCATTATGCATACAGCGCAGTTTTTACTGGCATTTCCGGTTTGCAACTTTGGCTGGCCGTTGGTAGCCTATGAAAAATACAGAAACAACATGTTATACTTATAAGTATGCCGGTATGCATGTGTTAGCGACTGAGGTGCATAAGCATCCAAACAAAGCGGTACATATGGTGTTTATTGTTGTAATGTCATTTGTTTACACATTTTTCTATCAGAATGTGTTGGTGGCTGAACTGAAAGATACGGTCATTTAATTTTCATATACTGCCAAGTTATCCGAGTGTTTGTTTTACCGGTGTAGCATCTGTGATGGAGATTTTATGCCGTATGCTGGTTGTTTCGCTTATCATTGCAGAGGCAAGGGCTGTGCCACTGCAAAGCCCAAATCCTGCAGGTTTGTGCTAGAAAAAGATAAATGTGCTTTAAAACAATAAAATCGTGAAACGTAATTGACACCATTGATTCCCTGTACGTTGTTACATTATCACGACCAAAAATTCAGATTTGCAACCATGTCATATAAAAAAATCATATTTTATGTACAACCATGTTTGTTTCTGTACTTAAAAGTACGTGTGTTTCGTACGAATTATCTAATCAAAAAGATAGGTTGCGCTATTTTTCGCTTCTTGGATGATTAGAAAAAGATTTGTTGGATGGTAAAAAATAAATGCAGTTCGCTATTTATTTCTCTATGCAGTTCGTTATTTATTTCTCTTATCATTATCGCAACTACAGTAGCCAAACTCCATTAACGGAGACTTTATACCCTTAGGTAAAAACCATTGGGCTTTTAGGCTATTGGAAAATGTTTTTGTTTAATTCTGAAAATTTTATATTTTTGTGGTTTGATTTTATGAGATTGCATCTTGTCTTGACCGGCAGGGCAACCGAAAGTCGTGGGACTGTTGGCACTGGAGTCTGGCGATCACTGGCCCGCTTCCCGTCTGAATTTCTGTTGTCGCAAACGAAATCCGCCGTGTTACGTAAAGCCTGAAGACTGCGTTATGCAGTATCTTCTGTGAAAGTGTGTTAATATTGCTGGTGTTGTTCCAACTGCGGTTTGTTTGCGATACCTTCGCTTAAATTTCCTCTTTATAAGATTATCCTTTACCACTGCCTTTTGTACATGTGCCAATATTCGAAATAAAAAAATTCCGAGTAAGAATTCCTTGCGTGCGCCGTGGCTGCCAGTTAAGAAAAGCTTGAGAATTTAATACATTTTTGTACTTTCGTCATACGAATCAAAAAACTCGTATATCAATTTTGTAAATCAATTTTGTACTCGTATATCATACGAATCAAAAAACAAATCGCGAATGGAATACGTACCTATCTCATACATATATGTATACATCAAAAGCAAAATTTATGTACAACAGCACAAATGGATTGCAACTAAGCAGATAATGATTACTTAATATTTGCTTTCGGCAGTGAGGAATCGTTTACTGCGCACTGGCTTTGATGTACCTTGTTCGGTGATCAACACCTGAAATGCTAGCCTACTAATGCAATTCTTTATTCTCGCAAATAAAAAACGATAAAAGTATGGAAACCCATATGAGTACCGGTCCTACCGGGATAGGCAATGACTGCAGAGTAATTACAGTACTCTGCAAGTCCTGTACTGAAAGGGCATAGTCATACGCAATTCTGTAATTTTTGTTTAGCCACGCCGTGTAGACCTTAGCGCATACAGCTATTTTTTAAGCCTACCGCCTAACTACATATAAGTGGCATGCTTAAAAAATAAATTCAGGTGTTCGACAGATAATTGCTGAAAACAATTATATTTCTCTGAATTTGTGTCATGATCCACCAAAGCATTTTAGTTGTACAGAAAGCATTTTGAGTCCGCCTCAGTACTTACTGTCATTACCTTTTTGTTATTTCCCTCGCGTAATGAAGTTGCATTAGGGCACTGCACAGCAAACGTATGCCGCAAAAAAATTGTATCTCATTTTATTTATTATGACTTTCGCGTATAATTTATACTCTTTTACAATTACGGCTCATCAAGGGATACAGAAATCCTAGTACATATTACATAATTTATAAGTTATTAGTTGCACCAAAAATTGGTTGTACTGCGTAGCAATGGGAACATGCGTGAAAAGCAATCGCGTAACAAGCAATCGCAACATGCGTTTTCTGGATGAAATGCGCCACAAAATATGGTGTAAAGAAAAAATCCTAAAGGCTACTCGCTGTTCGATGTAAGGTACATATTGGCTGTATGCCGCTTTGCCTGACTTTCCATCATCAAACGGAGCAATGCATTCAAGGTCAATCTGGTTAGCTTGGAAACATCCAGACAGCGCAAATCATCGTCCGTCCGACTGTGTGGCCGGTAGTGAATATCTTTGCGTGCATCGCCATTTTGGATGTTGCACAAAATCTGTGTAAGTGAGCTGCGTTATTCCAGGGATAGCACTTCTTTGACTACTTGTAGAAGTATCGTATTTTGCCATCTGTTATAATGTATAATCCAAAAAGTCTACACTTGTTAGTATGTACAAATTATACCTACACTTACAAATTTCCATTGCATTGTGACGTAACGTCAATGCCTTTTAAGTATTGCGACTGAAGCCGAAGAACCATAACAGCTCGTAACAGCTGAGAGGTACTAATAAACTAAACAAATAACCTTCAGTACGAAAGGACGCCGTGACAACTGACCTGGCTAATACAGAAGCAGTCCTTGGAGTTCTCGTGACTGGCAGTGTCCTGTATCCACGCAGTGAGGCTCGCAGTACTGGTGCAAAGTGCCGGTATACCGCCTTCCAGCATGCGGCACAAATCAGAACGCAGATCGGCTGAATTTAAATTCAGAATGCCATACGACATGAGTTGCTCCCAGGTCGGCCACACGTGGTACGCGTTGGGAGACACCTTGCAGTTCTTCCAAATCACACCGGCAACCGCCGATGAAACAGCAGCGCAGTGATCGTTCATTTTGCATATTTCATTGGTGAAGGACTCAAACATCATCCAGACACATCGGTCAAAGATCACCACCATCTTCGGTCTCGGCGTCTGTACTTCCGTGATATTCCGGATAAATTTCAAACAGTCAAGCAAGTCGCTGCTGCTCCATCTTTGTAATGCGTGCCTTATGATGATTCGTTCCGTCTTGACGGTAATGTATTTCCACAAAGTTTTCGCCACTATGACAGCTCCGCGCGTTTTGTCCTCATTTGGTGTTGTTGATTCTGCCAGAAACGACATTCGAATTTCTTGGGAGTGTTGATCCTGGGCGAGGATGCAATTCCACAGCGCGCATACGCGACGGCATCGTTGTAGGTCAACGTTGTCCTGCAACTGGAATAATGCGCTTAATAATTCCACCGGCAACGACGATAGACCCGGATCGATCGGCTCCTGCTCAATATCTTCAGGACCACGTGCTTCCTTCGGTGGAATCCAAGCAGACCCGGAAAACGTCCATCCTTCATTAAAGCGCTTTTTCATATCATTTTGAGCACCTCTTAGAAGGAATTCCTATTGTGGCACGGAAGAAAAAAATTCAAACGCTGTTCGAACATGCAACAACATGGTTTATAAAATTACCTAATAACACGTTTATCAATCTCGAATAAACAGGAAACGAAGAATGAAAGAAAACACGACTAAACGGCTGTTGCGTACTCAGTGACTTATATCCTGCTATTCAAATTAGATCAAATTTTGAAAAAAATGTTTTCGTTAGATTCATTAATTTTATCAGTGATTTGGTTTGGTTTAAGAGTTAAAGCAGCACATTCTATACTTTTAAAAGTTAGACTTGATGTTATTTCCAGGATATCAGAGCATACCACGTCATTAACGCTTATTCCATTATCATGTCGCCATTTCACGCACACCACTGCGTTTCCGGTGTGGCATACCGGTTGAACCCTCCATCGTGGTGCTGCTAACTTTGTCTTCAAAATTTCCCACAGCGGAGCCGATATTGCTCCTTCGCCCGAATACGAATGCGCTAACTAGAACGATTCAGTCACGAAATGAGAAGGGTGCATGGTGCGCTGCTTGAAAACATCCTTGGACGGCACAAGGCGGACCGCCTCCATGGGGAACCAGTCCTGAACGATACCAATCCCGCAATGCACTTCCATGAACAGGCACGCTTTGCCGACCAGGCCAGGAGAGAGGAACTCGGCGGGTACCATGTCCACGGTCGATCGGCCGATATCGCGCCAACACCTGGATACGCTGGCTAGAATCCGCGCGCGAAGCCTGTTCCAGGACCTCTATTTTATTATCGTAATGTCCACCTGTTGACATGAAAGAACGATAAATCTTCCCAGATTTCCGATGCTCCATAAAGCGCGCACGTTGCCCGGGGCAGTCGAAATCCAGAACGAAGCCATCATCCGTGACATTGACGACGTGTGCATGCTGGAGCTGGCCATCAGCGGCTAGTACTTCTACCGCATTCCAGCTGTTCACCCCCGTAGTTTTGCTGAGTAAACGCATTCTGCTTTCCGCACCGGCACTGCGAATTGTGAAAAGGTATTGCTAACCCTGTTCTGCTCAGCCTAAATAACTTAACAGGCTTAAAGCTCTGCGTTTCGATTAGGTGGGAAATAAAAGGCTTTATGCTTGTAGTGGCCGCGATTTCGCATCTGCCTTACGCATCGTTTGCTTTTCTGCGAAACGGATCCGTTTTAAGGGCAAATGGTTACGTATGAACGACTATTTGTATTGCTCCTTTGTGAGGCGATGTCCGTGCGGCAAGCAACAGGTCAAACCATGGTGTGTCCAGCATCCGTTACCGGAACTGAGTGGAAAATGTGACGTGGATACAGTATCGTAAAAGAAATCTGCCATAAATACCGTATATAAGTGCCGTACAGACCACAGTAAGTTTGAGTCAAGATTTACAAAAAGACCGTATGAAGAAAAGAAATTGTGCAACAAAAACAGTCAAGACCCGTAGTTATTGTTCTGATTTATACCGTTAATGAAGTTAAAGCAGATTTACTCGTATTAGCTCAAAAGTGATGGTTTTTAATAATCAAGGGTTTTGAGCGTATTTCAGCGGTTTTTATTTGACCGGTAGACATGGTACGGTACAAGAGTAAGGGCAGCAGGCAGTGTACAGTACAAGCATAGAAAAAGCAGCGATGTTTAGAGATATACTAGAGTAGTCCAGCAAATAAAATCACAGTCGAAATACAGCACACAGTCGAGCAGTTCCAGCGGCAATGCGGACAGACATGCACACGGATCGACAGGCTCCTGCATAGTAGCTTGTAAATCCTGCTCGACCGGCGGCGGAATCCACTTCGATTCGGAAAACGCCCATTCTTCTTTAATGCGCTTTTCCAAATTATATCGGGCGTTTCTTAAGCAGTCTTCCTGTTGAGACAAAAACAGGAATATTCATTTACGTTGGCGTCCGTTGTGCACAGTTTAGTATTTACTAAAATAAAACGAAACGCCATTTCGGCTTTCGGTGCTTAATGGTTAATTTTGATTTCACCTTAAGAGGACCTTGCAATGCTGTAAAAACAGAGCCCTGAAATCGTAATGCCGTATACCACTATTCCGATCGGGCGAGCTCGGCAAAAACGAAAACAACAAATCTACCGTTATTTACGCAACGGCGCAGACACGGTGTGGCTCTGCTTTCATAGTAGTTTTTAGTATTACTAATATTTACTGTATGCTGTATAAATTTTGGCGTTTACCGGGTATCATTTGGCTTCTGGAACTTGGAAGTATCCGATCGTTTTTTCGACGTGAGACACTGGGAGAATCTTCCTTGTTGCCAACTCCTTCTTCCATAGATTCCAGAGAGCAGCCGATATCGGTCCATCCTTCACGCACCGCTGGTCTAAATAGTACGATTCTATCAAAAACATAGCTTGGCTAATGAGGAGCTGCTGTAAGACCTTCTCAGACGGTACAATGCGGACCGCTTCAACTGGAAAGCAGCCCTGAACGATATCGGTGCGCACTGCACTTCGATAAACACACCGGCTTTGCCGAACATGCCGGGAGAAATAAACTTGGCTGGGTACCATGTCCACGGTTGATCTGCCGCCATGCGTGCTAACAACTGAATGTGCTCGCCCGAGCTCACGCGCGATATCCGTTCTAGTTTCTCAGTTCATTCGAAAAAAGAACCTGAGGACATCCAACAGCGAAAGACCCTCAAAGACCGGTGATGGTCTACGAACTGTGCACGTTGCCCGGGGCAATCGAATCCAAAATGTAGCCATTATCCGTCATATTGACGACGTATGCATGCTGCACCAGACCATCGTCCATTAGCACGTCCACCGCATTCCAGCTGTCGACTGGAGAGGTTTTGCAGAGTAAACGCGTCGTGATTATTTCGCCGGCAATGTGGAACTAGTGGTCAGGGTGTTGTCATTTGGTCAAAACTATTTACTGTATTGAAATCAGTTGCGTTTTGCACTATTAACTAAGTGCAAAGGATACGATCAATAAATGGCCTGCTTCGAAGTGGGGAAAAAATCGCGTCTAGGCAAAGCCAGTAGAATATACAAAGCCTTGAAGCTGATCATATCAGCAAAGCGCTGCTCCGCTGAGTTAGCATACGAGTCTGCGGAGAAACGACGAAAATGGCCGTTTAAAAAATCGTATTACTTCAGCCGTCCAAAATGCGCAGGCCGGTTGCACGGTGCTGCTAGAGCGTTCGGCTCTGAGCTCACGTCGGTCTCGGATGGACCGCCGGATCGGAGCTGCCGAGCCGCTCTTGTGCAGCCGATCTCCATTCAACGGATTCCACCGATTCAGTACGATGTTTCTGGCCTCAGTGAAAGATCATTAGATTTTCACTTCGGTGTTTTTCTGTTTTGTCTTTTCGCTGATGATTTGTGTTTTGGTTTACGATCTAATAAAATTGCATTTTATTCGATCTCGTTTGGTTTTCATTCCGATCTCGATTCTCGCTCACATAGAAACGTATCGCTCAAATCAGCCATCCTTTCATGGTGGAGATGCGTGTCGTGTAACGACCCTGTACTGATATTAAGATCAATAAGGAGAAGCGTGGTTTGAGCGGATGCGCCGAGTTTCCTGTTTCTGGAGAGCGAGCGTAACGATTACTTTGTGTTTTTCAATCTGTTTGTGTCGACAATCAGTCGCAAACGGTTAATTCCTAGTGAATCCCTGTACGATAGCGTGTTGGAGCGAAGAAATTCACCGACACCGTCGGGAATAACCGATTCCAGTTTCCCGATTTAACCTGTTGCTGCTTCTACGGATCAGCGACGCTATTCCCCATACCCAGCCACCCCGAACGATTCTCCTGAATTCCTGTGGATCGGAGGACGCCTAACAAGCCCTGCGATCGACGGTTGAGTCCTGAGGAAGTGCGTGGTGGATATTGAAGAACCAGCAGATTTGCGAAGCACGGACAAGTTTCTTCACGTTTCGACGACCCCTGGATATTTCTGGTAAGTTCTGCTTGCAAAAGCAAGTTAAGATCTTTATCGGAAGAGGAAATCGATGATAATGGATGCGATAATAACATTGTAAAATCGAAAAATTTCTGTCGAGGCGTGTCGATGATCGTGTCGATGCTTGGTTGAGCTTTTGCCCTGTTGCGATTGTTCGACGCTCGTGCGTTGATTTCTTGATTTTCGTGTTGATTCAGTGATATCGTGATTTTGACCTTTTCGAAAAATTCTCGATCATTAATTTCGTTGAAAAATGAGATTAGTTGATGGATTAATTACGCGTGTTGATTGAAACGATACCATGTGTGTGAAGAGATGAAATGAGGTTGTGAAAACTTATTTGAAAATTAATCGTGAATTTAATTCGGATTATTATCGACTGAGTTTTGCGATTGATTTTGGAGTTGATTTTAATAATATCGATCCGAAAATGATCAGATCGCCAATAGGACAGCGGAAAAAAGGATTCATTTCGTCGATTGCAGATTCGGTACAAAACATCGCACAGAACCTTTCCCCTCGTAGTAAATCGAATAACGCGATTAATCAGGATAATGAATCGACGAATGCGCAGCAGTTAAACCGAAGCCAGCAGTTAAGAAGGCGACAAAACCGAAGGTAGTAGTCCCCCCTCCTCCAGTAACTCATGCAGTTAATACTCGATATGGGACGAAACATCGATAGGTTCAGTCGGAAGTCCCTGCACGGGAAACCGCTGAGCCTACCTCGCTCCCTGAAAAATCAGCAGTAATTCCGGAAGCGATTGACGGTGACCACCCGGCGTCAACGTCAAGAATCGCTAATATGGTCGATAACGAGATGAACGATAATTCATCAGTGGCTGACGGAAATTTGAACGATTCTCGATCAAGTGAAATGTCTATCGACTCGATTCCTATGGGAAATGAAGACTATAGCGATCCGTAGGCGCTTGGTGAAGTGGACAGTGAGGGTGAGCTCACTCTCCACAATACCACAGCGGTCGATTTGCGAACACCTTTCAAACGAAGCACGGTTGTACGACGCAGCCCGCTCCCGACGATGGCTGAAATACCTGGTAAGATTGGAAAAGAAAAATCGCCATCGTCGAACGAAAGTAAAACGAGTTTCCGATCGGCTATCGAACCTGGAAACCACGAAGAAACAGCAAAATTCTCGATCGATAAATCTGCGATAACTGGTACCGAAAACGCAAAAAACCAGCGTTTAGCAGGTGAAGTCGCTGGTAAATTACAGGACGAGCTCACGTTGGCTCACTAGGAAATCGCTGAATTGAAGAAAGTAATTCGCGCAAACGCTAATAAGACCGATGAAAGTGATGAATCGATTTTAGTCGAAGCACTGGAGCGTCTGAAAACTCTGCAAGCAGAGATTTCCACGTTTAGAGCTGCTCTGAAATTACGCGATGATACGATTACCGAACACGAAGGGACGATTGCTCGATTACGCGTCGAAAGACAGAAGTTTCAGGATAGAGTCGTGATCAGTCAACGAGAACTGGTCGATGAGAAAACGAAATTGGAGACTAAAGTGAAGAAATATGGCGGAAAGCTGCTCTTGGCTGGCCATGCCGAGTTGCAACAGGACGCCGAAATGCAGCAGATTATGGAAGATTGTGATCGATACCGTCGCGAGCGTAATGAAGCTCAGGATAGGTTTGATCGGTTAGCCGCAAATTACGATGCCTTGCAGACGATGTGTGAAGATTTGGAGAATCAGTTACGATCGCGTCCTGCTAGCCCGGCACAACCTGCCGGACATCGGGGACAACCGTCGCGAACTGAACGATGCGGAACCGGAGTTAGTCGTGGTTGTTCGCCGGTAGTTGAAAAACGCACCGGTGAAGCAACCGGAAGTTATGAATTTCGCCGTTGACAGTTGATTAAAAAACAATTATCAATAAGGCAGTGGGTGGTAGGTTGAGAGCGGTTGCCCGTTCTCCCGCCGAGCTCGAGAAGGAAGAGACAATCGTAAAGGAAGTCGTGAAACCGGTTCCCGAGGTCAAAGCCGATTCGGCTAAGATCTTTAAGGGTAATACGGTTAATCCAACTATGTTTGGTGGATCGAAAGATAATGTCGAAAGTTTCGTCCTTCGATTTCGATTAGCAGCAACAGCAAACGGCTGGGATGAGTCGGAGAAACTCGCCAACCTGGCTAACGCTGTCAAGGATGACGCTTTCACTTGGTTTGATGGGTTGTTGACCTCGCCGTCGGCACCCACTACAAGCAAAGGGTTTTTATTGAAGATGGTTGAACGATTTGGTGACAGTAAAAAGTCAGTCAACGCGTTAACGGAACTGACAAATCGAATCATATCGACCTGGGCAGGAATCGCTTGAGCAATATCTCCAGACAATGAAAATACTGCGTGATCGTTCGAACTTCCAGGGCGATCCAGAACATTTCGTATCGTTCGTTATGCGTGGATTGAAACCGATCAGAAAGTGTACGATAAAGTGATGACGAAACAGCCTGAAACAATCGATCAGCTTCGCCAGTATATTCGTTATCTGGTGTCTAGCGATCCAGACGGCTTCCAAGTCCCTATCGATAATAAGTCCCGAAAGACGCAAGAGAGATCGAAGAACGATTCAGCTGCTGTGCATGCGGTCGATGCTGAAGAAGCACGATCTGATGCCGGTGGTAGCCAGAAAGGCAGATCGAATGAGGGCGGCGGCTTTGGTGGCCGGTCGCGGTCACCTGCCCGTGGCGCGCCCCGTGGTCGCGGTAATTTCGGTGGAAACCGCGGCAGCTCCGGCCGTAGCGGTGGAAACAATCGAGGCGGTTTCAGTAATAATGGAGGCGGATCTGGTGGTCGCGATGGTTTCGCTGGTCGTCAGAACTCTGGTGGTTCTGGTAACAACGATTCCTATAAGCTGTGCACTAACTGCGATGTCCATAACCATACGATCGATGAATGTAAGTTTCGAGATGTGCCGCGCGATCAAAATCCGATCTATTGTGCGTATCACTATGCTGACGGCAGCCGCCGTTATGCTAGCGACTTTCGCCGAAACCGGGAAAATTCTCAAAGTCGAAACGATAACTATCAGGGACAAAATAACGGAAATCGACGTCGGTTCTGCCGGTAGTGCCAAGGGCGGCTTTGGTGGCGGCCAGGGAAACGGGAACGGGCAGTAAACACCGGCTTTGCTGTCCCCGTACCTCCAAAACCGCCGGATATATCGATTAACGGATTTACGATTACTAAAACGATTACCGATGCGAATAACGATAACGATACCTGTATGATTTCCCAGCTGAAACCTTATTCATGCGAACCGAAGCGAACTCCTGCGCTGATGCATGTCGTCAGTGTCGACGGAGCTGAGGTTAACGCGTTGATCGATTCAGGGGCGGAAACATCTCTTGTTTCCGATGAAGTCTTACGCGTGAATCGAATCCCCCGATTCAAATTATCGAAACCGCTGGACATTCGTGGAGTTGGTGGTGCTCGTAGCATTCCAGTTACCGACTACTGCGCCGTAATGATTACGATAAAAGATCGAACGATACCTCATTCCTTATACAACAAACCGATAAACGATTCAGTACAAGTACTGTTAGGCCAAGATTTCTTGGTCCGATTTCAGTATATTGTTCGTGCGAGTTCGATATTAAAAATGGAACTGGCCCGAGACTGTAAGCCTCCGCCAGAAACCGTATCGAACTCAAATCGTCCGAGCAGTGTACATGTTGCGTCGGCTACGATCGATGCCACGATACTGGTTCCAGTTTTCCCCGCGCCCGTGGCACGGAGAAAAACTGCAACCACAATACCTGCAAAGGTTAAATCGATGCCTGCAAAGGAAACGATACCCGCAAGGGAAACGATACCCGAAAAGGGACCAATGCCTGTAAAGGAGACGATACCTGTAAAAGCTAATGCGATACCCGAAAGGGCCAATAAATCGATTCAGACGGAAGCACTGGTGCTTCCGTGCAATCGCGATAATGCGAAATTTTTCCCCACGTCCGTGGCAAGGAAAAATTTCGCCGATAAAGCCAACGATAAATTTAAATTAACGCCTGGAGAAATTTATATGAAGAATATCGAGTGTTTATCGATGATATACAGCGATCCGTCCAGGATAATTACTGGTTTCTCGCTGACTATCAAGAACGACTGGAAGTAGCAGGTAAGAATGAAAATGATCGAGCCATCGTGGCAGCCAAAGTGGAACTTTGGGCGCTCGAGACCGATATCGAACATGAAATCGAATACTGGAATGAATTCCAGGATCAGTTACGACAAAAATTTCTCGATGACAAAATTCAGCCCCGTCGTGGACTTTATGTCCCCGTCGATATGCTTCATAATCAATTTATGAAAGACGGAAATCGCGCTCGAATTGGTACTCGAGGGAGTTCCAATTAAGGAACTTGTGTCGATAACTCACGATAAGATCAAGCCTAAGACTCCAAAACGAATACGATTTGAAGACGAGTTACCAGAATTTACTAAAATCGTTACGGTTGTACCGGCAAGCAGCCCAGTAGCGGCTGCACCGGACACCCAAAGCATCGATACTTCCCTTCGCGTCTTCTGGCCTCCCCGTCGTGCATTCATGCATGAAAAAGAGCAAGAAGCCCCCAGCGAGCGATCCCATATTGAACCCCGATAAACCTCTTATTGTGGAAAACGATACAAAGAAGAATGACGATTATGTTAAGATTAACTATCGAGAAAGCGATGACGTTTTTAAAAGCAGAGGACATAATATCCACGATACGTATCCAGGATATTCGAATAAGAATTTAATCGCAGCGCCAACATCTTTGTCGGCTCTTTTAAAAATTGGCCAATCGATGAAGGAAACTGCGGCTAAATATGCAGCAGAAGCGGATAAATACGATAAAGTGTTGATCGATAAAGCTCCGAAAGAAATCGTTGCCGCCTGGAATAATACGCCAGTCGATAAAGTTAAAAATTCACAATCGAATAACGATAAATGAGAATTCGAGGATGCGTTCGAAGTGTGTGAGATCGCTAATCCTTGCCCGAAACGAAAAATGGTGAAAGTTTATGCAGTCGATGACTACACAGTCGATCCAGGTGCGACGTGGGTGTCCGTTTCAACGAGGCGGAATGCTGAGTTAGACACACCGTTGCATATTTTCATCGGTAATCCCAGCCTGTATTCTTCCGGCAAAATGGTGCCGGAATGTGGGCTTGTGAAACCGAACGATGGTAAATTCGAAGCACTTGTATCGAACCATTCGATGTCTCGTCGCAAAGTTCAGAAAGCCGCCTGGGTTGGCATAATGGAAACTTATGAAGAGGACGATGACCCCGTAGTTGCTACAGCAGACGTGAAGCCGCGTACGCTGGAAGAGCATAGCGAGGTTCTAAAATCGATAAATGAGATGCACATAAATCCCGATTTAATCAATGCTGAGAAGAAACAGTTTCAAGAACTGTTTGTCGAATTTGCCGATTTATTTCCTACGTCGAAACGACTCCACGGAAACGTTACGTGTTATAAACATACGATCGATACTGGCGATGCAAAACCGATTAAATCGAGACCTCATCGAACAAGTTGGAAAGGCCGTGCTTTCATCCAGGAGCACGTCAAAGAAATGCTTGAGCAAGGCGTGACACGTCCACCGATTTCCGACTGGTGTTTTCCCATGGTTCTCGCGGTGAAAAAGAACCCAGACGGTACGATCGGCACTCGATTTTGTATTAAATACATCGCTTTAAATAACGTCACGAAAAAGAACAGCTATCCCCTCCCAAACCCTGACGTTCTACTCGATGCTGTAACTGGTAATAAATACTTCTGTGGTTTCGATTGCTCCGCGGGATTCTGGCAAATCCCGATGGATGAGGCGTCGATCGCCAAAACTGCGTTCATAACGCAGGACGGCTTCTACGAATTCCTTCGTATGCCGTTCGGCGTTTGTAACGGGCCTGCAACGTTTCAGGCGATGATCGACAAGATCCTTGGTCCGTTACGCGATGAAGGAATTTTCGGTTACCTTGACGATTTAATTTGCGCTGCTAAAACGATAGCCGAATTACTTATAAAAATACGACGATTATTCGAGCGATTGCGTGGAGCTGGTTTAACGCTTAAACCATCGAAGTGTCACATCGCCAAGACCGAGTTCAATTTTGTAAGGTCATGTAATATCGGAAAGTGGTATTGATGATTGAATTCGACCGAAAACAAAAAATTGCGATCGTTTCTTGGCTTAGCCAATTACTATCGAAAATTTGTGAAAGATTACGCTTAAATCACTCGCAATTCGTACGATTTGTTTAAAAATAAAAAGGATGTCGTTAAGGACTGGACTCCGGTCCACGATGCGGAATTTGAATCGCTTAAGCAGGCGCTGACGAATGCGCCGTGCCTGGTAAAATTCGATCCGATGAAACCGACAGTTATCGAGTGTGATGCTAGTACGATTGGTGTTGGTGCAGTTCTTCACCAGGACGACCACCCGATCGCTTACGCAAGTCGATTATTAACGCCAGCAGAGCAGAAGTATCCGATTACTCAGGTCGAATGCTTGGCGGTCGTATTTGCCGTTACGAAATTTCGCCATTATATCGATCACATGCTGTTTACAGTAAGAACCGATCATCAGGCATTAACGAATTTAATCCGGTCCGCTTCGAATAAGCAAGAAACGAATGGTCGATTAACGCGATGGGCACTCTTATTGAGTAGCCACGATATGACGATAAAGTATCGACCGGGAAAACAGTGCGACAACGCTGATGCGTTGAGTCGCAACCCTGTCGGTCCTCCAGAGGAAGTTGATGAATGGGACGAACAAAAAGACGATAAATCAGTAGTCGAACGGTACGAGTAATGTCGTTGAGCGATCCTGCTGACGAGATGCGACCGGAAGAGTCTTCGTTTACGTTCCTTCGTAATGAACAATTACGCGATCCCAGTCTTGAGAAAATTATCCATGATATCGAAAGTCGTGCCGAAAATATGTTAGTGAAAAAGCAACATTCGGAGTTCGAAATGTACCAGGGTGTACTGTATCGATTACCTACAGCTAGTAATCAAATTTATCGACGATTTGTGGTGCCGAAACACTGGCGACTTGACATTCTGACAGCGATGCACGATAGTCCAGCCAGTGGACATCTCGGTTTAAAGAAAACTTACGATGCGATTTCTTTACGATATTATTGGCATAATATGACGAACGATATTGACGATTATGTAAGAAAGTGTCGCGGTTGCCACGCCCGAAAAGCGCCCCGTCGCGCTCCGCCTGGCAAACTGCGAGATGTAAAAGTCGGTCAGCCATTCTTTCGCGTCCAGCTGGACATCAAAGGACCGCTCCCAAAAACCGAACGTGGTAATGACCACATTGCAGTCGTTGTCGATGAGCTGACGAAATTCGTAATCGCTAAGCCGATAAAAACGCAGTCTGCACGGGAGGTAGCGAACTTCTTGCGATGTAATTTTGCCGTATGGTGCGCCTCATGAGATTAATACCGATCAAGGTACGAATTTCATGGGACGCCTTATGCAATCGTTATTGCGTGGACTGAAAATTTCGCACCATTTTGGATCTGCATACCAGCCGATCGGGCGCGGCCTGGTCGAGAGGCAAATGCAGACGATTGCCGATTCGTTATCGAATTATGTTAAAGATAAAAATAAGACCGATTGGGATTTAGTCCTACCGTTTATCGTATCAGCTAGAAATCGTGTTGTACAAGCGACGACGCGATTCTCTCCGTTCTATATGCTGTACGGCCGGGAACAGGTTATCCCCGCCGACACCGTAACGAAAACGAATGTTCCTGTCGAGCACGGTACGATTAAGGAGTACATGGATGCTCTTCGATCGAACTTAACTGAAGCGCATGAATTAGCGAAAATCTACATTCAACAGGAACACGATAAAACTGCAAATCGATTCGATAAAAAGCGTACGCAAAGTGAATTTATTATCGGTGATGCCGGTTGGCTGAGTATCCCGAAGAAGAAAGGTGAATCGAAAAGCTTACGCGATCGCTACGACGGTCCGTATGAAATTATCGATTTCCCATACGATGGTGCAGCTATAATTCAGAAACAGGGCGCTAAAGAAAAAATAAAAGTGACAGTTGCCCGATTAAAGCCGTATGTCTCCGATGACGATTTACTTGTTAATGCGAACAACGATGAAGTTGCTGACGCAGATCACGCAACAGAAACTGAAATGATAATCGATGAACCTGTTGCAGATAAAATCGATAAGTCCTCTCATAATACCTTTCATGGTGGAGAGAATAAGGAAAACGATAATAACGATGATAAAGTGCTTAAAATTAAATCAAGCGGTAAATTAAAAATTAAATTACGAAATCCGATGTTTAAATCGAAGGCCGATGACCCCGCCCTGCCTGTGCACGCTGCGCAGACAGATGGCACGGCCGATAAAATCGATGAAGATAAAACTGTCGATAACGCCCTGGATGAGCCGATCGAGCCAGAAGATCGAGCATTTCTTCAGAAGCTCCAAAAGGAGAAGAAGAAGAAACCGCGATTTAATTAAATCGATGTAGCGACGTAGATACTGTGGCTAAGTGTGTGCATGCATTACCGTATAGTATTGTGTGCGCTATATTTTAGTCATGGATCGCCGAAATGTGAATCCATTCAGAAGAAGTATCGGACAATTTCCAATGAGACAAGCACTGTTCCCAGTCGTCTCATTCGATCAGGCTCAGAGGAGGAATTTTGAGGAAGGCCTGCGGGCACAGATTGAGTCAGAAAGAAGCAATGATCGATCGGTTGGGACGCAAACTGCAGGAATGCAGTCGGCCGAACAACAGACGGATCTTTCGCGAATTTACATACATCGCAGGAGTAAGAAAGTTGGAACGACGAAACCGATTGACTCAGGCAACGACGTGCAGCACTTTGAGTCACAAGCGATTTCCGCAGTCGATAATTCAGTGCAGCTACCACCGGTAGCTCCCGTCGAAAGTCGACTAGAAATGCCCGACGATGGCATCCTGCAGACAGATGAACCATCCTCAGAAGGCAGCGGAATTTTTAGATTGACGATTGTCGATGAACCAAAATCGAACGATACAGATTATGGCGTGTTGGAAGAGAAAGGTTTAATATCGCCATCGATGCTCGAACTAGTACAGGCAGCGAAGCGAAGCGAAGCGAGTGTGTCGAGTACATCGCCGAGTCAAACGCGTAAACAGCAAACGGCCCGACGATCACGTGGTCGCGGCAGACTGAATTTTGCAGACCTGCGTCGATCGCCAGCTAAAATTTTGCCAGTCCCTCGTGTGAAGAGAATTAGATCGACCAGTGCAGAATCGATTGAGATTATCCCGGAAGTTCAGATTCAGGCTGTGATTCCGTCGCCGAGCGCGTCAGTCTCGACGCCTCCTAAACCGATAGCGCCAAAAGTATCGATGATTCCGGTACCAAATATGCGGTTTGTCCCGCTACTAGGAACATTTGCTGTTTCTGAAAATTCGCTGCCGACAAGCAACAGTCGATCACAGGCAGCTGATACACGACCAGTGGAAGAAAATGTGCCTTTAGCCGATCAAATTTGTCAGTTTTTGCGAGACGGTAAAACGATGGCGCGACTTTCAGTGGAAACGATACATGCCGAATTTGTGAGGCGTCGATTGGTTACCGATATTAGTGTAACGCAGCAGATCATGAACACGCTGTTTAAGAACTCGAAAGTCCTGGTAGGGTTCAAAGATGGTGTAGCGAAGTATATGGTGCCAAGTCGACCGAGCGATCACACTAAGCATTCTTGGCAGACTAATATCGTTGCGATGATCCGACACCTAAATAAGCCAGGCGGTGCGACAGTGAAGGAAATCTATCGAAATTTGAAGGCCGTAGATCCTAATTTACCGACGAGCGCGGAAGCGACGATTTCAGAAACTGTTCGATTAATGGCCAGCCAGAAAGCGAGGGCCATGACACTCGATTCGATGCACAATGTGTGTTACCAGTTGGCGCCGCCGTCGCCGGCGCAACAGTCGCCGGCGCAACAGCGCAAATAATGTGGTAAAAATGAATCGATTTTTGTGTGGTGTGATTTCTGAATTGATTTGAGTATCGATTTTGTAATCGCATCGATTTGTTCAATTAATTTTTATGGCAGAAATCGAAAAAAAAATTAATAAATTTGTTTTAATTATTGATCTGAGCTACAATGTCGATTGTGGTTCATTGTGGTGTGTTTAGTTTAATTTGAAAATCTTTTGATTTAATTTTGTCGATTCGCATACTAATCGCTCATGGTGGTGATTTCATGAAGAATTCCTTTCATGGTGGAGATTAATCTGTTTAATTATCGATCCGATTGTCACATCGATTTCCGACTCCTCCGATAAGGAAACAATCGATTAATAACATGTGTTTACGTTTACAGTGTTCATTACAGTAACAATGGCTCGACGATCAACCGACGGAAGAAGAGCAGTAGCAAGGACATTCCCGGATTTGCCCAGACTGCAAAAATAACTGGCCACGACGCCGATGTCTCCGACACATAACGGAGAATATCCCCGAGCTGCTGGATCGATTTCAAGTGTGGCGGAACGAGGTGGTGTTTGAAGGAAATCTCGATTGCCACATCCACCTGTTGAATCGACAAAATTGGAATCATCATTACCTAATGACAAGCCACAGAGCGATTGTGCGTGCAGCACAGGAGAATATCGAGCAACGCAACGAAAATTGGATAAATGCGCCCGCACCACCAGAGGTTCTGATGCCAACACGGAATCGAGAGGAGCAGCGCGAGCGGGAGCAGGCAGATCTCGCGGATCCTGAATTGGGCGAACGACGAGAAAAAGAACGGGTCGAACGAGAAAGACTCCAGCGATCGAATGAACCCCCAAGTGCGTCCAGTGGAAATTCACGTGAGCGTCCACCGAATATGCGATATATGATTACAGGAGTCGACGAATATGGACGGGCTCATGAATGTGGCGAAGTGCACACCCGGGGATGAATCTCAACGACGTCCTGGATGCGGTGAAGGATCGAGACGAACAAACACGACAACGTCAACGTGAACATTGGAAACCGATTCTACCACCGACACAAGAAGAACTTCAGCGCCCATTTCAACGACTTCGAGTAATTAATCATGCGGGACCGCGTCCGATGAGACCGCTGCAAGAAGAGTACGACGATCCGTTCTTCAATGATCCGATGAAAGATCCTGAAGTTCAACGTTTGATAATATGCCACAGTTTCCGCGCCGTACTTACCAAGATCGAGATAAACCTGTGGTGGATAGAAACCGTCCAAGTGGAAGCCGTGGCCCGGAAGGAAATCGACGCCCCGTCGCCTTTGGCAATATCCGAAAAGATCGCGGAACCGATTTTGAAACGCTGAAACCGAAACCGTCCGGACAACCTTCAGATTCGGGCATATATTTTGACTTCAACGATTTTCAGACACCGACGAATTTAATTATGGTTATGTTGGATGTTCCTGAACATTCTTACGCAAGCGTCCACGAATCCATCGAGCGATTGGTAATGGACGCCCATCGATTCCTGCGGAACGTTGAGTTTGAAGCGGCATACGCGAATTTACAGAATAAAAGCCAGCTGCGCCCACGAGAAGGAGGCGCAACGCGACGATATTCAGCTCGACGTGCGAATGGATTGCGAAGTGCTTTGCGATCGATAGGGATTACTGAACCGATTCAACATCCAAATTACGAAGAATTATTCCAGTTCGCGATGCGCCCGATGCCCGACCTCGAAGCCTTCGCTGCACAGTTCCTTCACGAAAACGCTAATCCGGCGATGTACCTGTATGCGTGCCGTGTTATTGCTGGACTGGTGCGCGCAATGGATAAGTTCAAACTCAGAAATCCGGATCTTTGGCCAACTGCAGAACGCGGAAACGATCAGTCGACGACTTACCGGGCAAAACCGAAGATATACTTACGACGTGCGTTGGCAGCGATCCTTTGCCATTACGACAGTCACAACAAGTTGCAACATTACGACCCAGAAGTCCCAGAATTTTCCTATCTGGCAGACCGAATAGGACGTCCTCAACGAATGATTGACGTAGCAACTTCCATGCGACGATTAATTGAAGGAACTCTTCCCGATCCCGATGTTACACGATACGACTTGGAGTGTACGAACTGTATCGAGGATCACCTGAAAATGATCGAAGAAAGAGAAAAAGGGAAGCCCTGGAATAGAAAGCGATCATCAAAAACAGCAGAGACATTGGATCGCGAACTTGAGGATTTGCCCGAAGGCAGTAAGAGAACACGACGTGAGGAAGGAACCGATAAACGTGGAAATCGTCTCCACTTTCCCGGTGGTTATGGAGATGTCCCGCATCGTATGCGTCAATCAGGCGGTTGTAGAAGTGTCCCGAATCGTGATCGTCATTCAGACGGTTTGGATAACCAAAATCGTAGTCGCAAACCCCGCGGTTTGGAATCCCCACATCAAAGTCGTCATACTGGCGGCAAGGATTCCCCGAATCGCGATCGCCGAAAGGCTGGTCAGGGATCCCGACGAACGAAAAAGTCAGTCAGCGAAGAGTCAGATTCCGGGGAGGATAAACCGAAAGGGCGAGGAAATATGCGGCAAAATGTTGGAGTCCCGAATTTCCAGAAATTTACCGAAATGGAAACCGACTCAAACGATAAAGAGAAGGGACATATGGAAAAGCCGCACGGTACCGATGAGAAAATGGACACATCGGCGCCCGCTAATGCGCCTAAACGAGGCAGTGTCGGAAATTCGAATAACTTACCTGTGTGTACATCGCTGGAAGATACGCGGAATTTGAATCTGGAAGCTGTCGGTTTGGTGAAGAGAACCGATGACGACAAACCGGATAAAAAGAAGCCGGACGGTGAAACGCAGAATGCAGAAGATGATGAGAAGTGATGTGATGAATACGATGCGCACTGATGAAACGGTCAACCACGACAGTTTAACGATAATCGCCCCGTGAAACTGTAAGTCCTCCCGGAATCCATTTTACGCCCAGTGGAATAAAGTGTTCATTATTTTTTTCCGATTTTATTACGCATTTAAAAATGCATTTGATAACGATTGAATTGTGTTTACGGTTTTAACGATCGTCTTACATTGTGATTTTTGTTAACGATTTCCTAATCGTGTGATAAATGCGCATTTGACTTTTGTTTCTCACTTACCGATGATCTCTATGATCGGAATTGTGTTTTTACGATTTATTGCATTCATGTTAAAATCGCCATTAACCAGCGAGTCATCCCCCAATGCCGATTTGGATCCGATGCACGTCGGAGGACCTCCGTGTCCCCGCCCGTGGCATGCTGGAGTGTTCGGCTCTGAGCTCACGTCGGTCTCGGATGGACCGGCGGATCGGAGCTGCCGAGCCGCTCTTGTGCAGCCGATCTCCATTCATCGGATTCCACCGATTCAGTACGATGTTTCTGGCCTCAGTGAAAAATCATTAGATTTTCACTTCGGTGTTTTTCTGTTTTGTCTTTTCGCTGATGATTTGTGTTTTGGTTTACGATCTAATAAATTTGAATTTTATTCGATCTCGTTTGGTTTCATTCCAATCTCGATTCTCGCTCACATAGAAACGTATCGCTCAAATCAGCCATCCTTTCAGTGGACACCTGAAAGTTAACGTTATCCAGCTTTTTATGTACTGATCAAGTATGCTTTTTCAAATCATGAATTTTTAGAGAATTTTCTATAGCGAATTTCCATTCAGGAAAATGTAAACGCACATGACCTGAATTCAAAAAGAATATACAGCGCGATGAATGTGATGAATAGGGAATTTTCCAAAACATCCTGTATTACTTTCCTGGTTTATTTGCGATTTTTTTCAAAAACTGCATCCGTTTCGCCACATTGTTTTGTATACCTCGTACTGCAAGCGCATCACCCTATCTTGCACGAGGAATTACTTTCGAATTAATTTTTACCAACTATCAAAGGAGGCTGGTCTGAGCTCCCTTTAAATCAGCGGAGTTGGATCGAGGACGTGACCGTGTTATATGCCTGCTTCCAGGCTTTGTATACTCTATACGCTTTGGTCTAGGATGTACGGCGAAAAAATGCGCGGTGCATAAAGGTTCTCATGTTCTACTGCTTTGCAATTTTGTTTGTCGTTTTGTGAACCGGACCTTGTTTGAAAACAAATGATGACACCAGCCCAGACCGTCCGTGTCTGCAGTTTCTATCCTTCTGTTCAGTCTACTGCGCCGCAATGATCATTATGACCTTCGATTCATATGACCGATTTGTATAAATGTCTAACAGTAACGATTCGTATAAACATTTGCCAAACATTCGTTTGCAAAGCTGAAAAAAGAAACTGAAACAGCAGTTCAAAAACCCAATGTGTTATATCTGCGATAGAACATATTCTGTTTTTTTGTAATAACATATTAATCAGAGGTTGCCCATGTCCATTTTTTTACGGGAATGGATCCATTTTCTCCCCATTTACCATTTTTCCATACTAAAATGGTATGGATGGGAAAATTGGGAATTTTCGGATGGAGATGGATGAGAAAGACGAAGAGCTTGGCGGAAATCAGAAAATTATAAAACGGGATAAAGACGATCAATTAACACTTCGGCAACGTTGCTGCATTGATACATACATTTCTGCACCATTTGGTTTAGTTTACAAAATTCCCAAAAACCAACTACACTTTCGCGCGAAATCGAGATAACAATTGGGCAACCCCTGATATTCATAACATATTTTATAACCCCAATATGTTATATAAACTAATATTTGCGATATACCATATTCTGGTTTTTGGACTGTCACCGGTATTTCACTTCGGAAGCATCAGTGGAAATCTGGGAGAGACTGCAACCTATCAGCAGCGGCGCTGTAAACTTATATAAAGGACATCTGCTAAAGAAGTTTCATGGGAAATAACAAAATTTGTCGGCTGTAGAAGTTTCCACCTTCCATTTCCGGAGTGTGTGGAAAATTTATGATTGTAGAAAAGCTTGTGTAAAATTGCAATGTTCTAAATTACAATTTGAGTGGCTTCCGCTACCTGTTCCCTGCGTACATTTTGATTTGAAATTTTGCAGGGCTACCGGAAGTCGTGGAGTTGTTCCCGCATGAGTTTGGCCATCAACAATCCGTATGCGGTAAGAATTACTGTTGCTCCATTTTTTTTTGCGAAGGCTGCTTTTGCCGGATAACGTAGCGGGGCCTATGCAGACGCCGTAAAAGGTAAGATACGTATGTGCGTAACGTACGCACGTATGAACGTAATACTGTATATGAAGCTTTTCTTCACGTCATTAATTCGCCCAGTAAGTGGAATTGTGTGAGCGCTGTATTACGGCTGCGTACTGATTTTAAAACTGAATTGTACACGTGCCCTATGTGGATAATGATATGCAAAGCCTAACTGCAAGCAGCTTCGTTCTCTGGAAGGGCAGTTAGGCTGTGTGAGCCATACCCCTTATATGAATGAGTATGCTTTTGTTGCTTTGCTAATCTTCAGATGTAATTTAGAGCCCGAGGGAATTTCTGCCTCCTGTATCTTTTTGAAAGAAACAAGAGAGAACAGCAGCGGGCAATAATGTAAGGGCCAACAGAAACTGGACAATCTGACTAAGAAGCACGGCCTGGCCGGGCCGGTCTGTCTATTCAGCTTGGCTATCTGCAACCCCGAATCGCCTCCGGGATTTTTATTATGGAGGAAAGACAGAACAGTCTAGTCGGCATAATTATGCCTACGGCGCGGAACAGTGACACACTATACTGTCCAGCTTTGATTTTTTTTGTACCGTTGCACGCTGATGCCGTGTATTATAAGTAGTTGCTCGAAACTGGAAATAAATAATTGGTAACTTAATGCGAACTTTTCCTTAATTGGTGCATTCGTCGTCGGTTAAACACGGTTGAGAATGTTTATCTTTAAAACATCCGGAGTGTATGAATGGAACAGCGTGGACGTTCAGTCACCCGATGGCACACTCCAGCATGGAATGGTCATTGACTCCACGGGCACGGGCCTCATTATTAACTTCGGCTGCCCTGGACAATCTTCGCAATTTGTGGAATATGGGCAGATTTTCCCATGTTTGACGTCGACTGGACGCTCATCTGTGACAATAACCGATACCGAAGTCGTTGCGAAACATCTAGGACATGCGAATACCTGCCGGCCGCAGGTTGTAGGGCGGCTGTCTGCCGGTGAACCGTGGAGGTGGTATCCCGTCAACGTTCATATTCCTGGCTTATTCTGGAACCGCTACGCCTTTGTGGAGATTCAGTGCGGCGCTGTCGTCTTTCAGGAGGTCATTCCTGTTGATCTGCTGCGTGTCGCACCGATGTCATATGATTTGCCGACACGCCGAATTTCGTCCGCGAATTTCTCTACGGGACGTTGTTTATTGTCGGGGCACTACGGGCCGGTACACGAAGATCCTCTTACAACGCCATTGTGGAATTGTTGGCAGGAGGAACTATTCCACTGGAAAATTGCGCCCGTACGTCTGCACAACGACACGCTGGTCTATATCGAAAAAGGGCCTCGTGCTAAAGCGTCTCCGGAGTTTTTGGTAAGTTTCGTAAGAGTTTTCAATGCGTACTTCAAGGACCGTTAGGCGTATAACATATTCCAGTGACTGCTTTGATGTCTTTGAATGATTTACCTGGTGACCCGCCATTTCGTCGACAAAAATTCGTCGGTCGTTACTTCGAACAGACCCAGTGTCGCCCGTCACGAAGCCCAGCTGCCGTTTTCTTCGGATCTTATATGTTTTCTTACGTTTCTTATGTTTTTTTGATTTCTTATGCTTTTGATGTTTCATAATTTGTAAGCCGTCGCCACGTAAGGCGGTTGACAAAGGGTTAATCAGCGAAATGTGAGTGAGCCGATTTACATGATTAATTTAAAATATATGGAAGGAAACCACTCATACACTTTTCAATTTACGAATATAATATATCTGAACGACTCTGAGCGCTTCTCAGGCGGTGTGCAAACCACATTACATACATCTGAACGTTCATGAACGCTGCACGATATGTATGAATGTCGTTTTTGATGTTTTCTTGACGGTGTCGCTGAAGTTGTCATAATATTTCAGCTGCGAACTTTGACGAACGCGAGAGTAGAAATGGAAGGACGCTGTTCTGGAGGCTGGACGTTTTCCGCCTCTCGATGGCTGCCTCCGACCCACGCAATGGACGAAGCGTTCGATGATCTCCACCCTACCGATCCAGCCGGTTACTGGCCTTTGACCTGGCTGCCGTTCCACATCCACACACAAGTCTTCCAGTCTTTTGACACCGTCCACCACGTGCAATACCGCCGGGTGTGCCCGTTGTGGGACTTATTATTAACTCAGGAAACCCAGCCCAAAGAAATTCGAGTATCCTTTGCTACCGCTGGCACGGCGCTGGAAATTGGTACTGCAATTGCTTTGGTCGGTCGAACACTGTGGAAATGCATGACCCCGGCGACTGAGCGCATCATCATAACAAACGCTTTCCAGCGTTTAAATCGCGACGCTGGTTTAGCAGACTGCCTGCGATTGATCTGCGCCATCAAAGCTACCCTTCCACCTCCACAAATGTCGCGGAAGAAGCTGCTGGTAATTGCCAATAAATGTGCGTGGAACATGGGAGATGCCGTTGGCCGCGCGATATATAATATGGGCAACGCTTGTGTGGATTCCGCAGCGGCAGTTGGTACCCTGATCTGGAAAAACTGCACAGTTTCCGCTTCGTACCCTTATGATTTGGAGCAACGCTTGTCTTATGGGGCACTGAATCTGGAGTCGTTCACCCCTCGATGCGATTTGTGGGATCTGTTGGAAGCAAATATAGCGGTTTATCCAACGGATCCAGGGATTCTTGCTGCGTGGATCCGGAAGTCAGCTGGGATTGCAGATTCCAACCGCAGGCGTATTCTAAAAAACTGTATAAGGTATGAACAATGCTCCGGTATCTGTCTGCCCGATTTTATCTGTGGCAGTTTGGTTTCACTCCAAAAAGTCGAGCTATGTTTTTTCCTGCGTATTATTTCTATTCCTACGTATTGAATGGTCGACCGGAGAGAAGCGGAGGTATTCTTAATTTATTAAATCCGAGGCTTGCATCTTAATGCAATCTTAATGCTTTTGATTTCGGCCCGCTATGGAAGTGACGGTATGACGTCACCGCGGCCGCCGCCACTGGTGCATCGTCGGCTGTAGTGGCGTGGCGGCTCTACAGAGGAGCAATGCAGCTCTGAAGCCACTGAAATGTAAATAATTATTTTTGCGTGTCTGCGGCGCTGGCGCACGACTGCACATTCTTTGCACGAACGTTGCCACAATTCCGCGTATCCTGCGAATTGCGTGCTTTATGTGAGTGCATTAAATAATTATAAATTTTATTGCCCGTTCGGTGTGGTTGCTCGACCGCATGACTCGGCAACCGTACTTGTGGCCCTGTGGGCGTGGATACTGCCTACAGCCACGTCATGCGGAAGCCAGATTCGTGAGACCCACCATTACTGCTATGGGACGATGCTGCGTTTGTTCACAAATGCGGCATTCCGAAGTATTTCTGGAGTTCTCTTTTGCTGAGAGCGTTCGTTCCTTGTCAAACGCATTTTTACTCTAAAACCCAAAATTGTGTTTTTGCAGATATTAACGGATTTGCAGTATTATGATCCACGAATTCCCGAGGAGCTACGTCAACCCAGCGAAACTCCGTATGAACTACGCGAACTAGACATGTCGAAGCTGACTCTACTGACCATGAGTGTTCTGAACACTTTGATGAGGAAAAGTGAACGCGTAGATCCGCATGCAGTGGAACCCAAGGCGTTAGAGACTTACCAAAGCCAACGGACCCTATCCGAATAATTCCCAACATCGCTGCGCAGGGTGTGAATCGACTGTTCAGAAGGAAATCGTACCTGTCTTACTTGGACCACAGTATTAGTTATGGAACATTTCTGCTAGCTGTTGTCAGAGCGGCATCCGCTCTCTATAGGATCGTTCGATAGAATATTTCATTAGATTTGTATGCTTTGCCGATAGCCTAGTGGTGCCTCTCTCGGCCTTAGAGTATGGAGGTTGTGGGTTCGATTCCGTCAATCGGCAGATTTTTTGCGAGTGTCTGTGCGAGCCTAGCCCAGCCCTGACACTGTCTTAAGTTATTCGTGTTCTGCTTTTGAACGAGGAGAAAAGGTTACTCAGCTATGTGTATTAAATGTGCCAAAAATTGTTTCTGTTGCATTGAAAATGCCCGCTGCATTGAATTAGTTTTCGAAGTAGAACAAGGTAGATCGATGGCACATTTCTATCAAGAACAATGAAAACAGGATCGACAGTTTCTGTCGCTATTTGGTGCCACATCTTTTGGTCACCTATTCGTATTAATGTACGTTTTGGTTCCAAATTAGACGGCAAAGTTGTGTGGTTGTTGCGGCTGAAGCCTGACATAGAAATTTTCCGGTCGGAAATACTGACTTTGCAGTTTGCAAACAGATTTGTAAGTGTTAAGTTGTTCCTCCAAACAGTGTTATCACTGTTATGTCCCAATCTCCAAACAGTATTATGTCCGGTGATCTGTAACACAGTAGCCTGTGTTACAGATCTCCGGTATGGGTTGGCAAACGCGTATTTTTAATGATGCTGGTATTGCAGAAAATCTTGTGCTTTATGGAGGCGGTTTCAGTGTAAAATCATCGAATTGTGGTTTCTTTCTTCTTCCATTAGTTTAAGTTTTATTCTAAAACCATACGGTTTTGGTTTATAGATTGCTGGTTGGTAAAATCTGGTTATAGAAACGTATGAAAAACTTCACGCACACCTTTTGTGCTACTCCTGGAAGTGCCAGCTATCACTTACAGCTTACTAACTACTGTATTAGCGGGTGCAGGCGGACCGCAAAATTTCCTAAAATGATTTGCGCGGCTAAATTTCAGATGCAAGCATTGCGGAATGTTCAGGGTGAAAAGTTTTTTACGCTTGTATTGCTTTTTTTGGAGTTCAGCTGTCATTAGCATTTCGCATTCATTAAAATGTCAAGAATTCATTTCTCCACAATTGGTATCTACGGACTACGTTGAGCGGGAAAAACGTTGAGCCCAGCAGTTACCACTCAAAATAATTATACACGGGCTGGTTGCATGAGCAGCTCGGTACATGGACTTCCGGGCTGCAGGCTGGCAACGCATGAGGAGGTATACTTATCTTTGGTAATTAGGTATCTGACCAAAAAAATAATAATTCCTAGATTGTAGATACTGAAAATTACTGAAATAATTATTAACAGAAATACCGGCTTTTCAGGGACCCTTAGCCATACCATTCAAGAAAGCAATAAATGTGCAAATTGCAGAGAACACAGTAAACTTTCGCAGCATTACTGCACCTTTCTAAGCCCGTTCAGCGCTCAAGTGCAGGCGGAGGGTTTTTTAGGTCGGATTTGCGAAGAATCGGATTTGCGGCTTCTTCGTCAATGGTGCCGCTTCGCGGACCGAGTCCAAAACGTGTTTCTTAATTTCGCGATGAACCAGCACCGTGCTTGTCAGTCTGTCCAAAAATGTTTCCTACTTGCTCAGCTAAACCGTTTAGAAGGATTAAGGAAAACTGGCGGAAACCGCTTCTAACGAAATAGTAAAGCTGTATCAAAGATCTGTTAATGTTTTCATCCACAAAAGCACTTTTTGCTATCTCCCTTTCCTCAGAAGCGGCATTTGGGGCAGTCGGTGGTGCTTGCGGCTTTCTTTCCGATTTTTATCCAATGAGCCCCGTTTGGAGTGGCTCTCCGTCATCAGGCGATGCAAGGCGTTTAACGTTAGTTTGTTCAACTTAGACACATTTAGACAGCCGAGTTCATCAACCGTCCAGGTGGATTGCCGATAGTGGATACCTTCATGTCCATCGCCGTTTTGGAAGTCACGCAGAATCTGTCCGATTAAACTACATTACTCAAATTGGAACATCCATGTTCTGATGTTCATAGTACCATTTCACGTATTTGAAAAGAAAATAGGCTTCACTGTAGTCGACTAAGTCACTACAGGTTACTACATTACTTCATTGGCAACTGCACAACATGGGTGCTCAGACGGCCGTACCCTATTTTTTCACTTAATGACCCTCCCCGAATTTGAAAGCCTCCCCAAAAGACAGACCTCAAATATCCACGAATAATAACATTTCTGTTAGGGAGAAATAAGACACCACAACTCACCTGCACCACACCGTGAAGGTTGACGGAGTTGTGATGCGCAGTCTCCTGTATCCATGCAGCAAGACTCGCCGGATCGCTACACAATGCCGGCAAACCGGCTTCCAGAATTCGACACAAATCTGATCGAAGGTCATATGAATTAAAATTCCGGAGGACACACGAAATTCGATCCACCCAGGGATCCCATAAGTGCCAACTATTTGAAGACAGCATGCAGTTCTTCCAAATAACAGCGGCCGCCGTCGATGCAGCAGCTGCGCAGGCGTCCGCGACACCGCGTATTTCCTGGTGGAATGGCGTCACCATCTTCCAGACACACCTGTCAAATACCACCATCAGCTTTCGTCCCGGCGCCTGCACTTCCCGGATAGCTTGGATGAATCGCAGGCAGTCTATCAAGTCTGTGTCGCTACCTCTCTGTAAAGAGTGTCTTATAATAATGCGTTCTGTCGTGGTGGTAGGACATCTCCACAAACTTCTGGCCATCATGAGAGTGCCGCACGTTATTTCCTGGTTGGACACTGTACTGGACACATATGACACTCGAATTTCTTCAAAGTATTGCTTCCGAGAGAGCACGGAATCCCACAGTATGCATACGCGGCGACATTTCACTAGGTCCACGCTGTCCAGCAAATGGAACACTTCGCCAAGTATTTCCACCGGGAGCGCGGATAGCAAAGCACCCGGATAGTGAAGCTCTTGCTCGGTATCTTCAAAATTACGTTCGTCCTTCGGCGGGATCCACTGAGACCCAGAAAATGTCCACGCTCTGCAAATGCGCTCTTCCATATCGCCTTGCGAGAATTTCCTGTTATGCCATACACCAGGGAATTTGAAAAGTTATTCCGACAGCAAAAGCAGTAAGGTTATGCGCATTATGTATCACTGCAACGCATTATCACTTTTTTCGGTCAAGTTAGACGGTTTTATAAAGCTGTTGCACGCGATCGCTTCATCCCTAAATATATGCGACACTCAGCAAATGGATGTCTGCTAATAAGACTGAAAAACAAAATTATGTGTTGGAAATTTGTTTTACAGGTTAAAGCCGAATACCGATGTTACCTAACAAAAGCTCGTTAACCGTTCTAGCATCAAAGCCCAAAGGGATAATTTTTTCGGAAGGAAAGATCAGTAAATCCAAAGAACTGATAAAAATCGTTTCGTCGAAAATATTTACTGTATCGCCGCGAAATTAAGAGAGACTTTGTAGACCCACCAAGCGCGCAAGTGCAGGTGGCGGCTTTGCGGCTCCTTTGACATCAATGGCGCCGCTTCGCGGACCGGGTGTAAAACGTATCTCCTGATTTCGCGGTAATACTGTCAGAGACTATAGAGGCAGCCTCTCTCTGTAGCTCAATCGTGCGATAAAACCTTTCAATACAGTTTGTATGCTGTGCCGATAGCCTAGTTGTGGCTGTCCAGCCTTCAGAGTCTACTCGTAGAGGTTCTGGGTTCGATTAACTCAATCGGCAGATTTTTTCAGAGTTTTTATACGAGCCTAGTCCAGCCCTTGCAATGCAGTGCAAAAACTTTTACGCAAGATGCTGTAGTCGCACATTTAGGTTTCGTAGTAGCCGAAATTGCCGAATCCGTAAAAGCCGTGGTCCCCTACGACAACCGGTAACTTTTACAGAACCTGTTTAGGCGCAGAATTAACGCCGACGTAGCCAGCTTCTCCATCCAGGCATCCCACAGCGCACCCGCCATTGGTCCGTCGTGTATGTATACCTGTGCTAACGTGTAGGACACAATCACCAAGGTGAATGGCGCACATCTGGGAAACTGCCTCGCACGGCACCAAACGGATCGCCTGTTTTAAAATCCAGTCCTGAAATATACACGAGCCGCACTGGACTTCGATAAAGACGCCCGCTTTGCCAAACAGACCGGAGGAGAGGAATTAGGGCTGAAGAATGCAGATGTAGACTATGCCATGTAGGCTGCGCTGTTGCCAGGAACCGAAAAAATATGCGGTGCAGAAATGCGATTTTATCTATAGATATGGAAGACTCATTAAGTTTTTTCCAGGCATGTTTTTTCAGGAGTTCATATATTATTTCAATTTGTACAAGCTAACGCCATTTACATCTGAATTTGAGAAACCAATATTACCATGTTTTTTTTACTTGTATCCGGGTACCCCGGGGTATCTTACGGCATCCTCTACGTGTCCTACTGAATGTAGCGAGACAAGAAGGCCATCACTAACTGCCAGCATCCTAAGGCATCTTAAAGAAACTTTACCGCATCCATACTGCATCCGTCATGCATCTTTCAGTTACTAGAATAATTTTCTTGGGTTTCCTAGTGAAATAAATTCGGGATACAGTACGTAATGGATAGTAGTATTGGATACTGCAGACTCGCAGAGATACGGTGTGATAAGGCAGTGACTCAAAAAAAGCAGGAAATTTACTTGCACTTTTCGGTTCAGCACATCACCCAGCTGGTCCCAGCTTACCATATCAAATCCGCAGCTATGTAGCGCGCAACGTGAGGCGGCTGGTAATACGTTGGCTGGCTCGCATTTTTTACTGTGCGGTTCAGTTGACCACGCATCAACCGCCCATGTAGCGCGTTAAGTATCTGTTGATCTGATGGCGCTCTTTTAGGTGACCAGTTTGATGAAGCGTACCGGGTGGCTAAACATAATGTTACCCTTTGTTTTAGGTTTACTTCTCATGAACCACCATAAATTCCGTACGCAGAAAACCACGATTTTTTACCCCCTCCCTACCCTTCGTAGCAGTCCGTCACGTTTGCTTGACACCTCCCGCCTGATTCGTTCGATCGTAATACATGGAGCTGACCAACCCCTCCCACTGGGTTTGCCGGGGTCGTCACAGCTTGTCACGTTTTTTCGACCCGTCCCTCCCTGGGTCGCTGCGTACGTAATTTATGGATCCCCCCTTACTGCATCGCGAACAGTTAATACTTATTCGATAGACAATTGGTTGGCATGGAGCCTGCGCCACAGCGTCAGCAAATTTTGTGACTTTACGAAAAAAACACAGTTTTTTAATTAATTTTTCGCAATTTTTGTTGTCACGTTTTACTGCGCAGCATGCGGCAACACGAAATGCCAATATATTTTCCTTACAGAAACCAGTTTGTTCCAGATGAATTCCTGATACATTATTAACCCGTTGACGGGCATTGGCGTTCAGGAGGCGACAAGGCGTTTGTGATTTTTTCCCCAGCGATCGCCAACAGTTATTCGTTATCCCATAACGTTATAAGCAATAAGGGACTTTAAGAGCAGTAATAAAAACATTATTCAATCTTGTGTCTCACGTTATCGAAAAACTACGGGTGCGCAAAAATCGACTTATTTCGACTTGTTTGAGCTCTCCGATGCCTTGGTCCATAACTTTCGAGTCGATGATTCGATAAATTTGAAATAAATCGGTAAGGTACAATTGATAATGCTTCATTCAGAAATGTTCATCATGGTATCTGAAAGCCACAGATTACAAGGCCATTGTCCGTCAAAAACACGTGTTGCTTGCTAAACGCCATTGCTCATGAAGGGTTTCGGATACACGGGCGGGTGCACTTTCGACAGATTCTTTTTACTACGGAAATGGAATAAGTTGCTGTCGGTTCGGATGCAAAACATGTACCACGCGGTTCCGTTTATCGAAAGTTGGCGAAAAACGGTGTCGCTAATGAACACCCCGGGCGGTCGGCTTCCAGAAAACAGAACATTTAGGGAAACCGCCCTGACTGTCCAGTAATTCTACCGCCGTTGCAATAACACTGTGAAATGGCGGCAGGCGGCACAACACCGTGCGCTTTGCCGCGTGTGTACACATCGATGCATCGCTTGGGCAAGCTAAGGGAGATTGCTGCGCAGCTTTGAAGAAAGAAACATGGTTCAGACTTCTGAGTTTAGCAGCACGTAATTGCAAACGGGTACATTGATGATGTTGACCTTAGCGGCAGCATTACTAGCAACTTCCGATCGCTAACGCGCTCGAAAAAGTGATAGTGACCACTAATAACTGACTTCGCGCTAACGACCATTGCAGCTGGACCTACTGCGTAGCTTTTATGACAATGGCATCTGCGGTCACACCCGGGAAAAGTGTAAGCGCGGACAATGGGCCAGTATAAAAACGACAGAAATGCAATGTTAAAATTCAAAAATAATGCTTCGTGGAGCCTCATATGAGAATATAATGAAAGGTATGGGAAGAAACATCGTTAGCATCGTCTATTTTCAGCATTCTATCTGTAGTAATGGTCAAAACACATGAAAAGGTTTTAGACGTTTTCAGTTTTTTGCTGGCCAGTGGTCAGTTCGTTGACCACTTCTTTACTTCTGTTTTGAAGTACTTTTTTTGTACTATTTAATAAAGTTATTGCCTTTACGTAATTCCTGCTCGCCTTGTTATTACAGAATTAAACGTTTTTATGCTGCAGACCGTCCATGGGCATTGGCGTTTAGCAGGCGACATAGTCACCACCGCTGACCTATGGTCAGCGCAGGCTCACAAAAAATTCCCTTTCTTAATTGAATTTTTTCATCGGGAAATCCCGATTTTCAATAGGAAACTCGCACTCCTTCGGGTACCGCCCGCTGGAGGGTTAATGTTGGCGGATTTCATGGGAATTTGATGCGTGGGCTCTTAACTCTCAGTCTCTCCCGTGTCTTGGCCGTACACGGTCACTGAAAGCTGCAGTTCTAAACAGTAAAAACAGAGAGAACAACCCCTCTGTAAACTGGAAGTCGGCGCTCATTAAATTTTTCAGTTAAATAATGGGAATTTTTAGTCCAGCATTAGAAAACTACAAATTTTTGTTCTGTAGTACATCTTCCAGTTCCACCGATTTTTTGAAACAATTTACTTAAAATTTAAACCTATATTTAATGTTCGATTAATTTAACTTTAATGTGTTGTAAAGATTGCTCTTTTAAATCCAACTGACATGAAGTCACCCAGACTGTGGATGGGTTCAGCGCACCTGGAGAAATCAGGGTGACATTTTGTTCAGCCACCCGGCAAAGTGCAATGCGAGCGGAATCGTAGCATACGGTGCAAAGAGGTTACTGTGTGTACTCTGTACAAGTTAAAACACATGCCCGGAAAAATTTAAGGTGTACTAACGGTGCCCTAGGCGTAGATGCGCATTGTGTCAATTGTGCCCACGTTCAGATTTACAACTAAATCGGTAAAATGAAATCTTCCAAATTATTGCTGAGCAATGTAGCTAAGAATATTTTTAAAAAAGCCAAATTTTTTGTAATAATCGTGATAGCAAAAGAACTGAATATAACGAGTAAAAAATGCTTCTTATGTACCATTTGTATTTGTATCGTCTGCAAGGTTACTGCATACTCAGTTTCAAAATTAATATTACTGTAGCAATTCTTGTATAGGTATAAGTATAACGGTTCAACGATACTTACGCTGTACGCAGTATAGTCATCTTCTTTTTTATCTACGCTTCACATTATTTTCAAAGTGATATTTTATATGACATACTGTAATAAGCCTTCACACGTCATGAACGGATAAAGAAAAAGACTTTTAAAGCAAGGAGGTCGTAACATTAAATCCGGTAAACAAAATCACAATTTACACGGAGCCGTTCGACCTGAGCTCAGATCCAGGAAATAAAACTAAATAACGAACACAATCGGTGTACTATTCAAGGTATTATAAAAAAACATTTATAGAAGATACTGCGTGAGACAGTTTTGAGGCACGACATAACACGGTGGATTCCGTTTACGGCAGCAGTAATTGTGCCCGGAAGCTGGCCACTGATGGCCAGACTCCAATGCCAGCAACTCCACCACTTCCGGTTGGCCTGCGGATCCAGATTGACATATTGAAGAAAGGGTACAGAAGCAACTGCACTAGCCTGAGTTAAAGGCTGAAAATTTAATAATAGCTTTTCTGTACAAGCTCCAGAAGCTGGAACTGAAAATTTATAAAGGAGGGTTTTTTTATTACTATTCCATTCAAAGCCACGTGTTAAGTACATAATACAGTACATGTACATTCTACATGTATGTATGATGCATGCGCATAAAACCTTAAGCTGATTAAACCACATTAAAATGTATTAGACGTGTGAATTTTAAAATTAATTTTCAGCGTAAAATTCGCGATAACAATAGTTCGATGTACACCTTTAAAAACGTTACATTCTGAAGAATATTTTTCAATTGAAATAAAAAAATACTTTTATCTTTCTGATGCAAACCTGCAGAATTCGGAGTTTGCAATGGCACAGCCTGGAACTGACAGATGCCTCCCAGATAAATGAGAAGCAAAGCAATTACGAGTAGAACACGGCGCAATGGCATCTTTATACCGGTCAGATTCCATACAGAGAAAACGCGGTTAACTTATCAATGACTGACAACTGAAAAGGCTTATACATATTTCTAACGCCATGAGCAGCAGTTTCAGAATATCAGGGTAATTATAGTACGAGTAACTACGAAGTATGTGCGAAATGCACAAACAAGTGATACTGCGCTAACAAACACCATGAGTGCTTTGTTGCGATGCTCGCCAAAATTGTTTACATGCAGTCATGCACTGTTGCATACATGCAGATACCGATATATTATAAGTGCATAATACCCATATACATAAACAAGTTCCAAACCGGAAATGAGAATTGCTCTCTTTGCATAACACCGGTGGTGTTTACTGTTTTGTAACGAAATCAAGTGCTTTAGATTTTGAGAGCGGTTATCGAATTCCCAGTACCGGCGTACTTTGTTTAATATATACATAGATCCATGAATATCATAACGGTAGTAATACTTCATTAGAATAAATGCACGCTAATGCATATGCCAACACCGATGGCTCGTGCACGTTAAAGTTTTAAGGGCATGTGTTTTTCAAATTGTGCCTACTGTATTCCACCGAATCCTTCATGTGTCGTCCCGCTTTTTCTGTCCTTGTTTTGTTTCAGTTCCGTATCCTACTATAATTCTGCAGTATTCCTCATGTACGCACTTGTACAGATACTTCGACCACCCACAATTAACAGCACATCTTATAAAGGACTACTAATAAGAGTGCTCATGCGCTTCCGGAAGCCCCACGGGAATAAAATGAAATACGAAAATGTTGCCAGCGCGTCATTGGTCCTATTGTTTTATCCGCTGCGCCTGCAGCATAAATTCTCAAAGTCGAAAACTAAAAGCGAGCAGACAAATTCCTTGCGTTCCGCGATGCAGAGAGTTCTTTTTTTGAGTCGAGAGTTCAAAGTATAGATTTAACAGTGTGGTATTACGCATTAAACAGAGGGAAGGAACAGCGGTCAATAAACAGAAAGTAATCAGTAATGCAATACTGAAACAATGCAAGGGTTTCGTGATAACATTAAACAGTAAGTAAACAATAAGCAATCATGTTCACCTATGCCGCTTTCTTCAGTGGATTTACAAAATTTCATGGCAAAAAAAATTAAAACATAAACTTGTTTGATACATCGTCTTCCATATGGACCGGTAACGCGTCTGGTCGTCCTGCATTTACATGTACTGTAATGCACAGAGACAACAGTGAATACCGTAGATTATGCTAATCAGTGTTGATTGTTAATCGAATCGACAACCTGAGTGGTATTAGTGAACTTAGTAGCGCTGTTGTCAACTTGTGCGCTGGTACCGGCGCGAGCCAGTTCCGCGAAAACCAATAAAGTGCTTAGCAAAGCCGTAAAGACCTGTTAAAATTAAGATCATTGTAAGCGAAATTTGTGCCAGGACGGGGATCATTTTATCCTAAACATGCCTGTAAAAATAAACCAAAATCTATTGCATTCGGATGTTATAACAGTGAATTGGGGTCCATGTTGCACCTGCATGGCACTCTCTCGGGTGATTATTACGTCCGCAACTGTGAAGCAACCCGGCTCGCACCGCATAGCGCGCTCATAGATATCATTCCATTCATCGCTTGTCCACTTCTTTCCTCCAGCACGCAGACAAATCTTGCCAACTTTTGACAGTTTCTGACCCTATAATATGCTGCTGTTAGTAAACTACCGTTCCGATATTCGTTAATAGTTACCGCAGAAATTAGCGGTTTTAGTTTGCAGCAGAAGAAATAAATTTGATCACTTCGTATCAGAACACGAATTCGACGAAAAGTATCAGTTTTTTTACCTGTTCGCATGAATAGGCAAGGACAACAATCAGAATGCACAATGAGACAACACCATTTATTAATGCAATAACAATGCTCCCCGGTGGCTGCTGGCCAACAGCATTCTGGCTACATTCGAAGGTGAAAAGAATGGTGCCAGCTAAAGCCCCGTAACACTGAAGGCCCATGATCAGCGACAAACATTCATCCAAGTCGCGGACAACCATCATCATCTGCACCGTCTTAAAATACTCAGCTAGAGCAACTACTCTGTCCCTCCGCAATCCATCATCCAGGCTGAGTGCAGTAGTGCGCACGCCTTCGCTGATCAGCAACATGAGAGTCACTATGAAACCCAGAAGAAAATCGCGTCCCATGTAGAAGATTTGGTCAAGCACATTACATGCGCGGTATATCCATTCAGCCAGGTCATGCGATTGTGTAAAAGGATAGTGCTTCTGAAAATCGCTGATACGCTGCGATAATAAAAGGTCAGCCTGTATGGCGTACAACCGGTAAGTGTGTCTCGTTACGACGATCACGACGAGCAAGGAAATAGCGAAGAAAACAATATTTAGCCGTTGTTTTACTGCAATAATGCCAAAAATTCCGTCAAGCGTATTTATTAGCTGCATAATTTGTTGACTAGACCAGCATGCTAGAATCATCGACAGTACTTGGGCAAAACTCTCTGTCAAATCGAGCAGTCGCATGACTTGGAAAGTGAACCAGTTAGACAAGTCGTAGTAATCCGACTGGAGAGCAGTACCCATGGATAGCGCCTTAACGGTGATTATTAGCGAAAAGTAGATGTTCATTATGTAGCGTAAGAACATCGTCCATCTCCAACGTGTATTCGTTAGAGCGAAAACGTAGCCGCAAATACGCAGAAGCACGACCCAGATTATGCTCGCTTTCCAGATTACACGACGCTTGTGATACGGTTCCTCAGGCGCTAGTGGATCTTTGATCGTCGGAACCATGTTGTCCTTGCAGAACACGGTTGTGCAAGATGATAATTCTTTCTTGTCCGATCGGGACTGAATCATTCGGGACCGCTGGAGCGTTTAATATTGAGTGTATCTGAGAACGCATTGACTATGAGGGTAGACTGAACTGCAGCCTTGTGCATATGGAGAACTTTTTTTGCGGATTATTTATTCAGTGCCAGCTGCTGTGAAACCTCCGTAATCAAGCGTCAATTTCAACAAGTCAAGGCCTTACGTTTGATTAGACCGCTATGGTTGCACTCCGTTTATACAGGCGTTATTCTGGTGCTATATGTTGCTGTTAAGACGTGAGATCATATATTGTAGCCGCTACCAGCCATAATGAACAGAAAAAACAGCACTGGTTTTTCCTTTGATCCTGTGTACATTTCTTTAGTTATTTATTAATTTCTGCGTTGATCGTTCAGTTACTGTAAAAAATATTTGGGTCGTACACAAGGCCTTTTACAGATAGATGCACAGGGTCAGCGAATCAGCGGCATAGTCAAAACGGGGGAACGGTATTTTAGTGGAACCGTTGGCGCACTTCATTTGCAAAACTCGCAACCGAGCGAATAACTGCGTGGCATGTAGCGCCTCCATCCATTACTTTCTACCCTTACCACTAAGCTTCAGCACAAATCTGGGTGCCGCTGTTTGTGCCGTTGTTCGCTTCTACCATAGCATCTGCACGTGGCGATTCCGCAACGACCAACAGAGCGCTCAGCAAAGTGGCACACTCCTTGAGAAACTGCAAACCAATAGGTGATACAAGGGAATTTTCCTATTATCAGAGCGATATTTAAAGTACAGATTCTTTGCAACTTGGGAAATTTGTGACATATTCTTGAGAATGACGGTTTCTGTCCAACTGAGAAATATCTGCAAGGGAGCGCACCACGCACCCGCATGGCGCCTTATCGGCTGTTGATTACACCGGTTTAAGTGAAAAAACCAACCTACTCTGTACAACGCTTGAAACAACCAGCCAGCCTACTACGCTAATCCACACTGTACGGCATGATCGGCATCCCATTCGTCGCTTTCGCGCTTCTGTTTTCCAGGAGACTAACAAATCTCGGCAATCTGCGACAGTTCTTGCCCGTGTAATAACATGCTCGCTTATAAAGCTGATGAGAGACTTCTTACTGCAATGACTAAAAAAAGTATAGTATAGTACATACATAGAGGATATTGTGTAGTGTGTATATAAGTCAAAAAAGTTCCCCGAAAATCTTTCCATGCACTTACCGTAATTTGTGCCGCCGTTCAGATTCACAACTAAATTTGAAAGATGAAATCTTACGAATTAACACTGTGCAGTGTAACCAACAACGTGTCGAAGAAAAAGCCAATCTTTTTGTAATAATCGTGATCGTAGATGAGCGGAATATAACGAATAATAAACGTTTTGTTATTATATTCTATCTGTGCACATATCGTTTGTAAATTTACTGCAGATTCAAATTTTAAATATTACTCTATTAATTATTGTATAGGTAAAACTGTCTATAGGTATAATACTTGCATAGCAGTTATTTTATAGGTATAATACTTGTAAATTATTATTTATCTACGTTTTACGTCATTCTCAAAGTGAGACTTTATTAAATAATACGCTTTTAACAGTAGGACTAACAACACGCTGGCACTGATATTCGTATTTCGTTTTATTTTCGTACTAGTTCCGAAAGTGCATAAGTACTCTTATTAGCCTACGTATAAGACATGCTGCTAATTTTGGTCGGAGTATCAGTACAAGTGCGTACATATAGAATACTGAAGACTTACAGCGGTTTGGAGTTTGTTTACTTATGAGAAAATTAAGCACTTAAAAAGCAGTATTGGTATCTGCGTGTGTGAACAGTGCATGTCTGCATACGCATAAATAATATTTTGGCAAGCATTCCAACAAATCACTTATGAGGTTTGCTATGGCAATTTCTGATGTACAGGTGGTATTAACTGCACCGGGCAGGTCCGGGCTATATTAAATACAGTTTTAGCCTGTTTACCTGCAGTATTTATATTTTTACTCCGCGCTAAGAGTAACAAAATTTTTTCACAAATTCAAGTAAGTTCATGAGAAGCTGAAAACACAAGCGAGTTACACAGCAACATCTATAAACACAGGCGGGCGAATAACAGAAAAGATTTCGTCTAAATTCGCCGTCGGTGGTGCTGTCCCATGATAGATGCTGCGTTTCCTCGCTGAATTTCGATGCTGATCCGTTGACGCAAAAACTCAAGTGCTCGCGGTTCGCCTGACTGCTGCTGGATCATCTTTCCTAGCACGTTAAGCAGCCCGGTGGTTTCAGGTCCGAAAGCGCAGTTGCAGTTGTACGAGTGCTGTGTACCTGTTATCAGTACCTGCAATCTTAATAGCAGCGCTTGATATAAAACACTGTCTAGGCACAACGTAAACCACCAGCTGGCTTGCATCAGAAGTACAAGGGACTGGTTCGGCTAGACTCATTTTTGCCGGTCACAATTACTGCTGCCGCAAACCGAATCCACCGTGTTACTTCGTGCCTCAAGACTGTCTAACGCAATACCTTCTATAAATGCTTGTTTTATAATACCTTTTTTTAGTACATAAATTGCTTGTTTTCGTTATTTGGTTTTATTTCTTGGAGCTGAGCTCAGGTCAAACTGCAAACAAACTGGTCAAACTCCCTCGGAATTTTTGATGTTGTTTACCGGATTTATTGTTATAACCCCCTTGCTTTCAAAATCTTTTACTTTATCTGTTCAAGATATGTGATTATCTACTACGCCTGCAATATAGATTCTCAAAGTCAGAAATCAAAAGCGAGCAGAAACATTCCTTGCGTTCCCAAGATACAAAGAGTTCTTTCTCTGAGTTGAGAGTTCTGAGTGAATCAGAGCTGTTTCTTTTTCGAAAGTTCCTTTTCGCCGCTCACAACCATGGGACTGATGACGGAATGCAACGATAACAGGATTATATTATTACCTTACTACAAATTAAGGATGCGTTGTAAATGCTAAAATTTATTGTCAGCATTTTTTTTCGCGGCCAGTGGGAACTCTTTCACTGTTCATTGTGGATGGGCTTGCATCTGTCAAACGGTCTGTAACGACACACGCACATTGGTTGCAGTTTATGCACTTTTCTATTCTAAAGTATTTTTTCCCGTGATCGTCATGCTTCACCGATACACAAAATAAAGTAAAAAGTAAAATGCTAAGTCGCTATTGGCGCATCCGTTTCCGTTTTAAACCTAAAATATGCACGGCCATAGAATTTTAATAAAAGTCCGCTAACCTGGTTGCCGCAGATATCAGTAGCTTTTGCTTGGCAATCCTGAAATTTGTTCCCATTGGCAAGTTCAGCGAAAACCAGTAATGTGCTGATCAATGCGGCACCCACCTAATTGTAAGCAAATGCGGTCGAACGGCTGAATTACAGTACTCTGTGCTTGTACTAAGGGTATACAAAATCATGTAGTATAGTACACCGTCTAATGCATAGAAGTATTACAATAATTATTGCAATATTGACAACATTTAGATTTGCATTGACGTCGAGGTTTGCTTATTTGCATAAAAGTAATTGCTTTGACCTGGAAAGCGTTCTCCCGGGTGATGATGACACCTGCCACAGTAAAACATGCCGGCTCCCGTTGCTTAGCTGAGGCGTACAGTGCAATCCACTCCTCTTTTTTCCATTTAAATTTGCCCATACTAAAGCAAATATCAGCCACTTCCGCCATTTCTACACCCTGGACGAAATCGCATAGAAAAGTACAGGTTTCTGTATCTGGTTTCTGTTTTCTGTAGCGGATATAATATTGGAGAGAACATTATATAGGAAAAGCAATTACATAAGTATGTAAAAAAACAGTACCTGCTTTGATGAATACATATAGACAGTAGAGAAGATACACATGTGCAGACAAAACATGGCTAAAGCGGCCACGGAATCTATCGGTGGCCATTGACCATCCGATGGGTATCTGCCCAGCTCAAACGCGTAATAAATGAGAGTGGAGAAGGAAGAATAGACGCGATCAGCAGCAATAATTGACAAGCAGTTATCTAAATCCCGAATGATACGGAAGTAGTAAAAGGCGTCCCGCAAAGGGATTTTGAGGGATTTTGGACTCTACTGGCGGAGCGCGCTCTGCGTTTTGTCATGTCCGGTCTGGACTTCCGGGGTGGACACACCTACGACATAATATAAACTATATAATTATAAGTAAATGAAATAATTTCGTAATTAAGCTAATAATTATTGATCTGCATATAATTGTTCAGCGTTCTTAACTGAGACACATAATTCACAATAAAATTATATTAGCGTGCATTGGATATTTGCCATATCGTCTTCACACGATAAGAAGATAAAATTTTGTGGTCATTAAATACTAACAAAATGGCACGCACCGGATTACTGATATCGGAATGTTTTTGCGTTCTTCCTGATGCAGTGGCAACTCTAGGAAACTGTCAAACATCGTAGTCACACATTATTTCTGATTATATGCAAATCGATGAAATGCACTGTGGAGTTTTTCGATCAACGCACAGGAAACATAAACAAATATTACCAGCGTGGAAATCCACGTTTCTTTAGCGATCAAAGTGAAAGCACACACTACCCAGTAAGAGAATGCTTTATCCTCTGCAAAGGAGAGCAAAAATGTAAACAACCACAAATTATCCGTGGGAAACGCACAGAATTCGGCTCATTCGTATTACCACACTATATATCCACATCTCCACTCAAGTAACGACGCAGTTTATCCATGTTTACCATCTGCTCCAGCGGAAAATCAAAGAAATGCTAAAACGGTTCGAACACATGATATTTCTTGATCTGTAAACTGAATAATCGGATATGAAAGAGTTAACTATTTGACAGCAATATACCGAATAATAATTCACTTATTCGAACTTTGTCAGCAGAAAAACTTAGTAAATGCACGTGATTTTTATTTTAAATGAAATCAATTGAATAACCATAAGAAAAATTCAATAACGTTTTGCAAACATAACAACGCTAAATATAATTTCACACTGTAGCCCCAAAGAATTTTTAAAAAATATGAAAATTACCACAAAAAATACACAGAAAATTGAGCAACAATCTAGAATTGTCTGGCATTTCTTCTGCAACTCTTACCTGCGAGGAATCCTTGACGAGGACGAGATTCCTGATAACATGAGGGATCCGTCACTGATAAAGGTGCTATTAACTAAAATAAAAGAATGAAATCTGCAGTTGCACCGATAATCCGATTCAGCATTCGATGAAAAGATTCTCTTATAATTTTGTTGTTTATCGATACCGTCAATGTATAAAAGAATATGGCAACAGTAAAATCGTTAATATAAATAAATTATAAATTAAATTAAGAAAATTCAGCAGAATTCTGTGAAATTCTCAGTGCCATCCAGACTACCGTCAGAATAAAAAATTAAAGAAAAATACGGAGAAAAATACGAGAAAAAACCTGACTTAAGCAAAATCATTTATTAGTCTGCAAGGCTTATCTGTGAGTCCGCCAGTCCAACGTCTCCCGTTTTCTCCCCGTCTACCGTCGCTTTCAGCGTGGCGTATCCCAAAATCCTCCTAGGGTACCACGTCGTCTCTGCTTCTGTCGTAATTAGCCATCGTCCGCTGTTGTGGCCCATAAATTCCACAACCCCGCATCTATTGCAGCCCCGCGTCTATTACAGCCCCGCGTAAGTCACAGCCCCGCGCCGCTACAGCTCTGCGTCCGCCACAACCCCGCGCCCTCCGCAGCCCAGCTTCCTGCCATTCTCTCGGTCCCCCCACCCCCGCCCCCGCGCTGCGCTGCCCCTGCTCGTACCGTTACCTATTTCCGCGTCCTCCGCAGCTCACCTTTCTGCCATTCTCTTGGTACCCAACCGCCCCCCCCCTCACCCCCGCCCCCTCGCTGCGCAGCCCCTGGTTGTACTGTTACCTATAACGCCCTTGTTTGTACCGCTATCTATATGCGTTACAAAGCCACACTGCGGACGATTATCGTCTGAGAATTTTATTTAGTTAATTACCTTCGTATTAAAAGAATTGCCACAGAATCACCAAGTATACAGTTTTCAAGTAACAAATTACTAAAAATTACTTAGCCAAATTAAACTAGATATATGAAATAGGATGGCAATTTGGCTAAGGCAAAAACACTGGATATTGTCAAAACTGCTTTTTATGGTAAAGATCGTCGTCCAAGTCGGCCTTCCATTTGGCCGCCTGTTTCATTTCTTCATGCATCTGGGGCGTAATTTTAGAGGCAAAAAATGCCAAAGGCACTAAAAAATAATTAAATTACCTAAAAGCTAAGAAAATTTATAAACACGACTTACAATTTGCCTGCTGAGCGCTACGACGCAAAAACGCGATGGTGTCCGCATCCAGATTCAATCTGCGGATTTCTTCTGGAAGATCGCTGTCCTCCGGAATGGTGGATGAAATCTCGTTGCTTTGCTGGCTGGCCATGTTGTTGGAAATCTTGAAGTTGCAGACTGGAGATGACTGACTGAATTCATTCTCACTAGCACAGACTTATGAGGTTAGAAAAATCTTTAACTGTCAACACGATGGAACGTGATGTTCCATCACTTTCTGTTGAACAATCGCATTGGAATGCATACGTTTTCGATTGCGATTCTCCCTAAAATACAATATCTCTAATTTTACGCTTAAACGTTAGAAAATTTAACAGGTACGTACAAATATGAGTTGTATATGCTTGTGAATGAAGTATAATGGTGATGTTTGTGATCTAGCTGGCCGTTCCATTGTGATATCGTTTCTTCCTTTGAAGCGTCTGTTTAGCGTGTGTGCGTGTACGTCTGTGGCCAGAAAAAAATCCTGGTGGCACTACGCACATTTTTTCCGCACGAACTCCACCGTAAGTTCCTTGTCTAATTACTATGTACTAATTAACTTTTTTTACCTAATACTCCGAAGGCTTACACTAAATACTTTCTATTTTGTTGTACTTGTGCAGAATTAGGATTTTGTAATCCAGTAAACAGTTTCGGGACTTGTACAGTTTGCCCTGGCTCTATCGGAAAATTTTCAACACTGATCTAGACGAAATTTTTCTTTCTGCCTAAAAATCAACTTTTTAATCTTTTTGCTCTCTGTTTCATACTATAAGACTTGTTAATTATTATTGAACATTATATTATAGGTACTTTATGAGTCCGAATGCAATTAATGACTGAAATTAATTATTTACAGGTTATTACATGCGGGATAGCGATACTATTAGGAACACCATCTGACCACACACACAGCATTGCGTGAACGTCTACGACGGTACAATTTAATATTCGGAACCAAATTATTCTGTGTTCCTAGCATAATATTAATATTGTTACATCCGAATTAATGCTATACCTTTAGTTTACCGCATTTTATTTTTAGTATCATTAAACTGTCTTAATTGCAGATAATTTACCACAATTACAACAGACTGCGGCTATATCAAGCGCCAAAGTAAATTTCACCCTTAAATAATCGTCTGTAAAATATCTGAATACTTTATTTTAATTTTAATGTATTATAGCAATTGATCGGTTATATCTGCTGCAATTATAAGTGTAACCATTTGCAGGCTGACATCACGACTGTGCTAGCATCATCACAACGCAAGTCCATATGGCTGAGCAGGTGCAAAGGTCAAAGCGGAAAATGGAACCAACAGAGTAAGCAGATTTCGTAAAATATTCAGTGAAGCAAAAAGGTTTTTTTAAAGCATAATTTATACTTTTCTCGATAATCGATCCCGGTTTTCAAAATTAATCAAGTATAATGCTGCTACTGAATAATATTTTATCTGCTGTGCAACCAAATCAACCAAGTCTTGTACTTTTTTCCTTTATTTTATTTTGAACGTAAGCAAAATAGAAATACAGTAAAATCAAAATTGTTCAATAGTTCAAAGGCATCGATACTATTTAAGTCATCAATTAGCCGAGTCGCCAGTGATGCAGTGCCAGAGTTAATTGCAAAAATGGAGCAGCAGCAGAGAAAACACAAGCCAGCTCTCACAGCGCTTGCTGCGGCTTGTTTAATTATCCTGGTGATAATAATTTTAGTAGGCGATATTATTCTGCCCATCGTAATAGCGACGATACAGCAACAACAACAAGAACAGCAGCAAGAGCTTAATAAAAATCAAACAGGAACGTTATTTTCGTCGACGTACCCAAACGGGAGCGTCGTCAAGTCCGGGAGTATCCTACGTTTATCATAGGTAAGCTTAAAGCGCTTTACCTGGTCCACAGCATCAATTTCAAGGGTCCGTTTATTACGTCGTATCACGGAAGAATACCGTAAGGGATAAACTTGAGGTCCAGGTGTTGTCCAGAGTGAAGTGAAAGTATTTAAATTAAGTGTTTTCTTGATAGTTCGATTGAGTGTAAAACCTTTAACTTTGCAGACATGCTTTCCTTTGTTTGTGACATAAGCATAAGATTTGGGAGCACAGATGGTGACCTCTGTGATGAATTCACCATCATTTAATTCGTTTGTCAAGTCCCCCATGTAGTTTCCCAACGGAACTTCAGGATCTCCTTGCCGATGAATCCACATTAATGAATCAGTATCAAAATATATCAGGTTACGTCCAACTTGAGCCATATAATTGTATAAGTGAAGGCGGGCATGGGCAGTCGTGAACCTAAATCATCCAACCAATAAATATTTTTGAGAAAAACGTATTTATTATATTTAATTTGAACTTACGCCGCAAGGATTACATTAGTCTTTGGATTAACTGGAATGAAGTCTTCCTTGGACTTGTACGCAACTTGAATTACGGTGTCACTGAAGAATTCGATGTTATGAATTTCCAACGCATCATTTAATAAAAGTTCGTAAAAATCTTTGGGCTCGGAAATGAACTGTGTAGACAATCTGTCCTCGCGCATCCCGAGTCGGCCCCAAAAACTACAAAGAGAAAAGAAACATTAAGCACTTTCAACTAATGTATTCCTAATGAAACAGAAGACATACTTGTTTAAAAATAACTTTGCAAGAGCGCGAAGCCCCAGGTTTTTTTCCACTTTCTCGGCGTCAATAGATACACCTTCTCGAAGTAAAAATTCTTCCATATACTGCTTTTTCTCTTCTTCTGTTTTAACATTAGAGGGCCAGCCGCTTGCTTCCGTTTTTAATTTCAAGAAATGCTGGATGTACTCTTTAAATAAACCTTCGCAAGAGCTCGGAAAATGCCAAATTTCGTAGACTTTTACCACTGTATATCCCAGGGCTAGTGCCTTAATGATTTCCACAGAGCACCAGACGCCCGTAAGTGATCTTTCGGCGTCTGTGTGCTGACAGGTAGAATTTTGCTGCGTCTCAGCACATAGCCGGCATAGCGGAAAAGTTAATTTTTCAGTACGATAGGGTAGAACAGGTAACCATAGACTTTTGGGCGGTAGAATGGTCAGGTAAAATAGTCCGAAATAATTTTCCAAATTTGGATCAAAGTCCGCAGTAATTCGCACGTGTGGGCCAACTGGATATCTTTTCCGCGAATTCACAAAGGGATATTCCGAAATGACATCGGCAAACCTAAATAACAACTCTCATTAAAACTGAAATTATAATCTTTACGTAACTAGTTGTACCGTATTTGTTCGCCGGGCTCGCATTTATAATGCAACCGTGTCCCGTTAGTCCGGCCTCCATATAGAGCATCGCGGGGTTGAAGAGGTGCGTGAACATGAATGTCTTTTATTGTTTCACGAAAATCCTCATCGTCTACCAATTTCTGATCGTACTCGCTTTCCCAAATTTTAGTAACAGAGTATCCCATTTGCTCCAGGGCAATTTCCCGCTGGACGGTTGCCGCATGCAAATCCTCCATCGTTTGCTTGAGATGAGGATTTACAAATGTGCGTTTCGTGGTTGCGGGATTGCCGTGCCAGAAGTCGCCATAGAATTCGTAAATAGTTTCCGCTTCTTCGTCATAGCCGTCCACGTAAAATTTTCCAATCTTCTGTTCTCTTGCAAGTGTTTTACCTTCCGTCATTTCAATATACCTTAACCATTTACCACATTTGACTGATTGCATGCGCTGACTAGGATTTTTTACAACAGCAATAAGGTTTTTTTCCAATATCCGTGCGCGCCAGAAAAAATGGCATATACCCGCGATTGTTAGCGCGGAAGAAAATGGGCAAAGCCCACCCGAAATACCCATGAACAGCTTTCGGAATTCTTGAGAGCAGACGCGTAAAGTGTTAACATCCTGCTTGCAGTATTTGACAAGCTCCTCGTTGACATTGTACTTTCCTTTCTTTTTTCTCCGATCTTTTCGATAAAAGCCTTTGATAAAGTCTTTTCTTTCTTTATTATTCATCAAGCTATAATTGAAATCCTCCCTTTTAGGATAGGGAATAATTCTGCCAAAATTTTCTGGGCGATTGACGGGATGAGGGAATTTACCCTTTTGCTCTGTCGCTCCAAACGCTTGAGCCCAAGCGTCTAGCGATTGGGGATTGTAATTCAAAGTATCACGAAATTTTATGCCAAATTCAGGAACATCCAGTTGCATAATTTTCGAGCCGTTCATTATGAGCTTTGGAACTATCCCATTTTTTAGTAACCATTTTAGAACAAAAAAACCGTCGAACGCCCGAAGGTTGTGAGCCAAGACGTAGAAGTTTTTAAATGATCCGGAAAACAAAAACTCGCAAAATTCTGTTGTTATATCTCGGCCAATATCGGACGAGTCGGCAGGAAAAATCCATTCCTGGCCGTTGTCGTTTTGGATAACGGCCAGGTTCGGAATAAAACTGCCCGTTTCCGGACACGGGTAAGTCTCAAAATCGAAATAGAGAAACTGGGCTTGTTCATGCTTTTCGAGATCCTGGTCCGTCAGGACTTCGGGCCCAATGTAGCAAACATGGTCATTTGTTACGTGTTCTTTGCACACCGTGCAAAAAATCTCACCGCACACGTGGTCCGTCGTACGAAAAGCTCTGGAGACAAATGATTGGCAAGAAGGACAGACAAATAACGTTTGACATACCGTGATCCCGTTTTCTCCCGAGCCAGCAGCGCGATGATGATTGAAACACTCTTCACTGTAAAATGTTCTGCAGCAGTCCGAACAGTATATTTTTTCTTCTCCAGGATTACATTTGAATCGCAGGCATTGTTTGCAACGGTATTGGCATCGATGGCGATTTTTATGATCGTATCCGCGATTGCAACGGTCGCACCAGTACGATGTTTTGAACCAAGCCGGCAGGCTTTTCAAGACATCAAAATGGTTACTATGATGTAGCAAACGAATCTTTTTTTCGGCATATTCGCCGGCATAGACGATCGTATTGAGGTGGTCGACACTCGTTATCAGGATTTGGTAGTCCGGTAAGGCCAGTTGAAACTGTTGAACGTCTTCCAAAGTATATTGTCGAAGATCCAGTCCTGCGTTAGCAATGAGTTCCTTTGCCATTTTTGTCTGCAGCGTTCTGTCGGAAGCCGTACAGAGTCCTTTGGTGTGATACAAGCGTGTGTATAGCGGAATATTATCATCTGCGAGGGCCTTAGCTATCACAAGCGCACGAGCCAAACAGAGGTTATCTGAATTACGAACAGGTATTACACTCCTCATGGTCTCCAGCTTTTGCGCAATAATAAAGGAACATCGTATCGACAGGATCCAGCGGGAAGGTTGGAATGGTGAATTTCCAGCTCAAAAGAATCATCCAGTACAAATTCTTGGTTGGAATTGAGTACGCGGGAAACTTCTTTCATCAATCGCGCAACGGTTAACTGATCACGACGAATGAAAGGTGTGTGAATAGGGTACGAGAGGTGACGGCTATGCAACTTGATTCTTACCCGTTCGTGATCTGGGATGTCAGTTAGGATTTCATTTAAAATTTCGTTCAAAATGGCTGTTATGACATCGGGAATCTCAGCAAAAGGAATATGACTGAGGCGATGAACTTTGCACGCAAATCTTTTACACGTCATCTGATAACGGCGGTTGTAAAAATCATTTATCGGTTTCAACACAAAAAAGTTCTTTATATGAAGCGGGTCTTCGGTAACATCGTCATCATTAACAGCATTAGTATCGTAATCATTATTAGATTCAATTGAATCAGCAGAAGCTTCAGCAGCTATGCGAGACATTTTTGCAAGCAGAAAGGTCACAGTAACTGGTTCTTAATGACAGAAAAGTGTTCCTGACACTGCTTTATAAATTCTAACTCATCTGACTTTATATCAACACAATTTTTTATGGCATCGCCAGATCTGATACGTACAGACATGGTTGAGTCATCGGCGGCAGTCGTAGTACGGTTTTCATGAACAAAAGCTGCTTGGGTATTGGACGTGGTGTCGATAATGCACCAAGACAGGGTTTCCGGATGCGCATTGGCGGTGGAGGCGGAGACTGTTTTTTGGCGGTATTTTGCAAAAGCAGGCGTATTGGTCCATTCTACAATTTTTTCCAGAATATCCATTCCAACAACCAGTTCATTGCACCGCGTATTTTTATGGCGGGCAATAACGAACTGTACGTTGGATTTTTTATGCAATCGGTAGAAAGCCATGAAAGGATTATTGGATCCTTTTCTGACAAAGATGCTATACGCATCGCGGTACTGTGAATAACTTCGAAAGGTCCGGTCGTCCCGTTTATCAGTAAAGGTCTGGTAGAGCCAGTCCACGGATTGAGCGTTTGCTAATCTGATGCGTTTGGCAGGTGGCACGAGATGCTGGTCCCCAGAATCCGCTGGCGCTGCAGTAACAGTATCTGCAGAATAAACAATGTAAATATATTCAAAAACGAGTTAAGGATCAGGATAAGAAACTTACTTTTTGACGATGATGGAAGTGCAGAGGAACTGGGTTCAGCAACTTCAGCAGTTGGAGATGTAGTAGCAACAGAGAACGGAGCGGAAAGCGGTGCTGATGAAACGGAAGGCAACTGATCTGTGATAGGTAATGGATCGGGAAGTTGTTGATCACCCTGGAGAGCTGTAGGGTGCTGCAGAGTGTTATGTGGCGACAGAATAATGTAGAGATGGCGCTGCTTGTAGTATTCGTAACGCGCTATGTATCCTTGCACTGGATCAATGCCTGCAACATCACTATATTTTGAAAACAAGTTGCAAAAACAAACAAAGCACTAAACTTGCTTTTCAAGTCTTCCAGGCGGCCATATAATGGTGTTAAACGGAATATCTGGTCGCCCACTGAAACATAAAAATGAAACTTGAGGCGTATGTTGTTGCTGCTGCTGGCAGAGAAATAAAAATTGTGTAGATACCGTGGTGGCGGATTTCCGCACCAGTTGCTTCATCTATAAAATTAAAGAAATGCACAGTTTTAAAATTCAGTGAACGAAATGATAAAAATAACTAAACCTTTAAAAATCGGCTGAATGGGTGGTGGAGACCACGGGCTTGATTGAAAGTGTTGTTCTGGCTGTTGCTGTTGTTGTTGTTGTTGTTGCGTTACTAAAACAAATTTATATTTCAACAACTGTACAAAAATTTTTGCGTTTAATTATACCCAAAGTACTTGTTGCCGGAGTCGTAAGAACATTATAGTCCTGCAGCTGAATTTCCAAGTCACTTAAAACTTTATCCCAAAGAGCCTCGCCATCAAAAGCATTAAGGTCATCCATTATCCATTACGTTTAAAGAATCCACAACAAATGAAAGCAAGTAGAGAAAAAAGGAAGCAGAATAAACGTATTGCAGTTATATAGTATCAGCAGAATGCAAATGCAACATTTTGCAGTGCAACATTTTGTCACACACAATTTTCCAGAACAGCAAAATGCATCAAGTAAAATAAAGTGACGTGACGGCTTCAACAGGCTGACGGCAGTAAGGGCAGAGGCTTCCACGGTCTAGGGTCGCTTTGGCGCACTGTCCGCACATGACCAGATGTTTACACGGACTGATCAGCGTGTTGGCATACCGCGACAGACAGATTTTACATTTTAACTGCTCAACGGTACGGGCATCGTCTCCGACGGGTACTTCGGTGGCATAGTGCAAAAACTCCTTTTGTTCCAGGAAATCGGCGTTATGGAACTCCACCGCTTCTTCCAATTCCTCCCAAAAATAGAAACGGCCCTTCTTCTTGGCCTTTGCGGCATCAATTTGGTCTTGACTGAAGCCAACGAGCCGTGCTTTGTTTTCCAAAACAGTCATGCCTACATATTATTAATAATAAAAAAGAAATACACAAAAAATCAAAGTGACAAACAGATCAAACACACCTTGTATTCCAATGTCGGTAACAGGGGACTTGCAAGCTCGTATAACATCGTTGATGAACCGTTTGCCTTTCACGTTCATCAGATATGCACAGGCTGGTGATTGGCGGGCATGTTCAATCCATGGTTCCAGATCCAGGGGCAATCCCGAAATGAAGACATAGCAGTAAAAACAGCGTACAGCATCCGGGCATACCGAAACACCCGGCACAGCAAGACCTGCATAATAATAAAAAACCCCATTGTCCTGTAAACAACAGGCGACCGGAAGCGCGAAGCGCTCCGGTCGACGTTGTTTACCGCTTCCGACACATTAGCCAAATGTGTCGGCAGCGAGCAACGGGGCCCCCCCACCCCCCTTCGCCTGGTTTAACTGTTCGACCAGTAATCGTAACCGTTGTTTTTTTTGTCGATCTGACAGCCAAAAAAATGCTTTGTTGTAAAGCTCACCGCAGTTGTAGAATCCAGCTTCGGCCAGCTTGTACACCAAGTGTTTTTTTTCTTCGGGCCACGGTCTATCGTCAAAGGAAAACGCCCGCGCATACATGGTGTTATATTTTGCGCAGTCGGGATTGTTTGGTGGTGAATGGTTGTACTCAATGTTGTCCTGATCGTAATCCATCCGCACCCCGTTGCATTCCACCCACATCTGTGGGAAGTTATCTTTAACCGCTTTGCCAAAGCATGGATTCTTGCACGGTGTGCGATAGATGCCCGTTAGACATGTTCCCTCAATCTCACAGCAGTAAACGCAACGGATCTGGTGCTGGATCCCCGTGCAATACCAGCCCAATTCGGCGTACTCTTTCGCCACTTCCAGGGTAATTTTTCCCCCACAACCACGAAATGTTTCAATGCGATTCTCAACGCTCTCGGCTGGATAGCGCGGATCCCCACGAGGGCCAAAAGCACTTGCAAAACCGTCCATTTTTCTGTTAGCGTGTAGCCGTGCGTACGTGCGTGTGTCGTGCTCTATGCCATTAATGTAAATTGCAATACTCAACTGTCACAGACATAGTGCTGACGCGAACTGTGTGTGTTCTATAACGGTTTTATAAAGCTCAGTGTGAGCAGCAAAATGCTGAGCAACAATTTGCTGAACGGATTTTGTGGACAGGGTGTTTAGAGTATTTGATTAATATAAATACAGGCTTTAATTCCAACTCGTTTTCATTATTCTTCCTGACACTTTTAGTTAGTCTACCTTTTCTTCTGATATACCATGACTGGTCTACCTCCTGCCAAACGCGGTTTCGTACCCGATAAAACTGATCTTGTTGAAGCAAAGCGCAAGTTTGCGAGCGGAAAGATCGCTTTCCACTATGAAGGATTCCCCACCATGAAGTTCGGGTACGACAAGTTCATCTGCACCCGCATCAACAGTGACACCCAGGCCTTGAGTTCATAATTGGCGACTTTACGACTGCCAATCCTCCTGGACCAGCTGCGAAATGGACGCTGGAGAGAAACACATTTTCTCACCAATGACCAGTTCATGCGCCTCGTTGGACTCATCTACAACAACATTACGACTTTAATCCGGGACCCACAGCTAACCAGCGGTAACCTGTCCACCCTGTTTCACCTCGGAAACGACGTCTACTTTGTGTGGTCAAGCTATGACAGTGTAGCGCTGGCCAATATCCGCCAGTTCTGCAAGAGAGGCAACGGCGACATGCAGGCCACCAAGAATGGTGTTTCTTTTGGGATAAAGTCGTTTGAATCACTTCGTACCACCATCCAAGACCTGTCAATGTTCAAGGACATCAATGCTTTGCTGAAAGCACGTGGCTCGCTGGTGATTCACAACGAACCAACGGCAGCGGATTTCAAGCCTGCTGGCTGGCCTGCCGTTCACCATGTATGGTATGTGGTTTGACCGTCTGCACGAGAACTGTGCACGTTGTGGGGAAATGGTAACGTTGTTTACACAACCGACTGTTCGTGAAGCCAGTCATGCCTGTGAATGGGGATTGGGTACACTGAATCTAACGGAAGAAATGATGAACGACATCATTACCGAGCTTGGAAATGGCAAACGTCTTATTGGCATGATGTTGTTACTGCGTCCTTGGGGCCAGCTTACCGGATTTGACGACATTTTGGGTTTTAACGCCAAACAGTTTTGGACCAGCACAAGGATACCCTGTGGGAGTCTGTCAAGCGTATTGCCATGGAGAAGCTGAAGATTACGGAGATTGAGACGGGAAGATGAAACTACCTATCGAAGTCAACCAGGCCCAGGAAGGGAACAGCGGCAACGGTGGTGAAGACGGTGGTGTCTAAGACGACGGAAACGTTTGCGCTTTGTGTTACGGTAAAGCATGACTGTGTTACCATAAAAATTTGAAATGTAAACGCTAAAAAAACAGTGCTGATTGCTTCTACTTCTACCTCAGGGACATAAAATGTGAAATAAAACCCCAAAAAAATTTGCTGCTTTTTTATTTTATTCAAGTTCTGCATACATTGCTGTGTTCATGTTAAAGTGATTGTTTACCCATTGACAAACCATTGCATCATTGTTTGCAATTTTTGTGAAATAATGAATAATGTCTTTATATGATTCTCTCGCTGGCGCGCTTATAAATAAAAAAAATGCAAAATTGACCGCAGACTGTCGAAAACGTTTGTTGTATACGTTCCATTTGATAAACAACATGTAAATCAGTTAACCATTCTCTAATCTCGTCAAATATCTACAGATCGTCCGTACGAGTCAAAAACTCGATGGACGACGGCTCGCTTTGATAGAATGCTAGCCAGTGTTCACCAGAACCACTGGATTTGTCCGTGTTGACGATGTAGGCGGCAGGTAAAACATTGAGCGTTCGGGAAGTGTATCCCGGGTAAACTCCTCGAAATATCCTCTCCGTTTTGGATTTTGGCAAAGTAGCTTTGTTATTGTTCGATTATCCATTTTAGTTAATTGGTAAAGTCACAAATTAGCTGACGGAAGTTGTTAATTTCTATTACCGCGTCAAACGTAAGAAACGTGACCATGATCGTGGGCTGCTTGAGCGGTTGGTTGAAGACTACTCGGATGCCTAAATTACTCCTGACGAATTAAACTTAGAGGGCCGAGTCCGGTCTCCTGGCGTCAAATCAAAGCCGTAAATACAGAATCCGTTTGCATACTCGTCGCGATTAAAAGGCAGTGCGCCAAAAGGACTGTTACGCCGTCCTAAAGTGTCTAGCAGACCATCGTAGCACCAAGTAATTACCGTTTGCATAATCCGGCCTGTACGGCCGATTAGGAAAAGACTGTCCATCAACTTCGACGCTGATTTGAGACAAATTAAAGTGTTGAAAATTGAATGGATTTGTCTTTTCGTGCCGTTAAAAGCATCCGCTGCGACAAAAGCCACAAAAGCACCTTGGGGACTTGACCAATGTGTATGTTATTAAAAAACAGTGCTTTGTATGTTGGCAGGTAATCGATCGGGCGCATCAGAACACGTTCTATAGGATATTTTGCTGTTGTGGTTAATAACCGCTTGCTTATAGCATTCATGTATTCTGGAACCCTGTAATAGTAATGCATTAGATTTTATGCAGATATTTTCAAATTTTTTCTACTGCTTACCAACATAACGGCGAACAAAAAATTCTTGGATTGCGTATAACAATTTAAATTCGTCCTGCGCCGGATTCGCAAAATCACGAAGATAGAATTCGGGTTTATGTAAAACAAAGCGTATTTGTAATGGAACCCAGTTATCAAAGGCTTGTCTTGCATGAAAATATCCGAAAACAATTTCCCGCTTAAAGGGATGTATTCATGTTTTGCGAAAAGCCTGAGTCGAGATTGTTCGGCTGAGTTGTTAACAGAATCTTCAAAACTTCCAGCGACATCCAAGTAAAAACCCAGGATGTTAGCTGTGTATTCATCGCCTCCTTTGTGTAATTTAGCAAGCACTCAAACATTGCTCTGTATGGATAATAGATTGCGCAGTCGCTGACCAATCGGTTAGCAACCGAAACTTGAACTGATTGAAACATTGAATGAATCAAATTATTTACAGGAGCACAGGTATCCGTCGCTTTGATTCGCTCCCCAACCACCATCAGCATTCCTTTTTTCGAATGCCACTTCTAATTCTATGCTTAAAATCCGGTAAAGAAACCATGGCGTTTGATGAAGGAGCTATATAAAATTTATGTCACCACCCGCCGGAATATTTTCCGGAATGGCGGCTGTGGGGCCGATTCTTTCTTCTTCTGTCCGGAATCGGTCCGCAAACGAAGGCGGTATGGCAAAATGTGCGATTCTGCAGCAATGGCAGGTTCTGACCCTTCGATTATGGAAGCCATTTCTAAATATAGTCAGGAAGATCAAATGGTGGGACCCGGCGAATTTTGGTAGTGCGTTTCCGCTTCGTTGGCTTCTTTAATTCTTTTCTTCCTTTTTTTTACCGCCGCTAGATGTTTGTTGAGTTGGTGCGAGAACTTGGCGATTTTGTTGCCCACAGATTTTGCAGCTTCATGTACCGCTGTACTAGCTGCTTCTTTTAAATGAGGCGTAGCAGCTGCTAAAGCGGCTTAGGCTCTGCGGCGCTGCGCTGCCCTTACAACTGGTGCAACAAAACGAGCAACCTTGGAAAATACTGCACGCAGAAAACTACCAAAACCTCCACCGTTTTGATAGCTTCCACGATATCGAACAAATCCGCTCCCCAGCTGTGTATGACCTAGTAAATCATCAAATAATCCCGGATCAGGCGCAAAAGCTTTATATCCCATTTTCAGTATCTTGCCGGTCGGAAATGGAGCTTCACCATCGATTTTCCTGTTGCGAATTTAGCGTTGTCTCCGAGATCAGTGGCAATTGTTACTTCGATGTTGTCGAAAATGGGGCGTAAAAGTGGAACATAATGAGGCATTTCAAAACGTTCCGTGATAATTTTGAAAGCCTCAGTTGCCTTAATAGGCACTGCTCTTAAAACCTGCGCATACGTGTCACCAAGCAGTAAAATCCGCAACATCGCAATAAATATATAAAGATTGATTCCCAATCATGGCGTTTATAGCCTCGGGCAGTAAACAAAAAAGTTTTGGATAATTATCGGTGCCGGCTTTGACTTTTTTCGTTCCGGTTGTTGAACGCTTTCTCAAACTGACGTATTTTGTTTTGAACCGGTTCCTTCGGTATTTTTGATGACGGTGATTCTGTTTTTTTCGCAGATATAGAGTTGGCTGCTGGCGCAGCTGGCTTTGGCGCTGGTGTCTGCGCAGGCGGCGGTGGCGGTTGGGGCGGTGAAACTGTATTTGTTTTCGCACTGTTTGTTGTCGAGCTTTCTTTTCTTGAAAAATTCTCCAACTGATTTAAACCGTCAAAATTTTGCGCAAGGTCAACAATATTTGCAGGATCAGAATAGGCAACATGTTGTCGATGCTGACACCCAATATGCGTTTCAGCAGTTCATTGTTAATAGCCAGAATAACGGTATTGGCATTAATTGCAATTTGCACTTTTGATTGTTAGCTAGTAATTCAATAGAAAAGGCTCTCCTCTTTTGGATTCTTGTCCTTTTGCCAAGAGGAGCTTCGGAATTTGCGAAGAGATTGTTGCAATGATTTGTTCGTTGGTATAATTACCGGCGTGTAAAGTAATGCTTTTTCCTCAAAACAGAAACTTTTCCAACCCTGTTTTAGCATCCGAATTTGTTACAATATCGTAAACCTGCAAACAATCCATGGTCTGGTTCTGTAGGGAGATTGTACATGGAATTTGGGTAATAGAGTTCGACAATTGCAACTTCCCATTTTCCAGACAATGAAATCGTTTTGCATAATTTGTTTTCCAACTGGATGCAGTGTTATTCGAGTAAATATCTGTGCAAGCATCACTCGGCAATGTGATGTAAAATGGCTGTTGATATTGCAAGCTATTCATTTTCTAATGCTAGCTCCCTTGCATAAAATTTTCCTACTATTGGTTCCTCTTTTTCATCCTCGATTTGATACACTGGCTCCGGTGTATGTGGTATTACCTTTTGCTATTCGAAAAAGCTCCTCCTGAAAGTTTGTTTCAAAACCCTTTTCAAAGTCCTGCTTTTTTTTGGCAATTTTGACGACATCTTTCACCTTAAATACTGGTTTCTTTTTTTTATGGTCTGTTTTCTCGTATAATCGATTAAACACAAGCAGGGAATTTTCTTCAGTTACATCCGCAGGACAAAAGCCATGTAAGAGTGAGTGTGATTATATGTCATACAATATTTTGTAGCCGATCGTATTATTTTGGAGATTTTCGACTAGTAAATAAGCGCCATATGCGCTCACGCAGCGTTCTGAATAACGCCCGCCATGGAACATTTTATGTCATCGTTTTCCGAACTGAATAGCATAATTCTTTCCGTTTGAGTAAATCCCTGACATTTTTTATTAAAAATTCACGGCCTTTATCAGCCTGTATTTTGTCGAATGGACCCAGGCGTTCTAGTATTTTTTTCCAGTGCTTTGCCGTTGATAAACCATCTTTACACTTAATTAGCTCGCATTCTATTTTTTAGAAAAACAATCAGCAACCAACACGTAGCCATAATTTTTGTTCCACTTTTTGAACTTTTGCATATCCATCAAATCTACCTGAGCTGGCTATTTTATTTAGGACGACCACCGGATTCCTGTGGAATTTTCTGTTGACAGGCGTAAAGTGTAGGCATCGATCCTCTCAAGAATATTTTGGCTTTTTCCTTGGAAACATTTTCTGAAGGTTTTTGCGAAACCGCTCGAGCCCCCTAGGCTGCTCAGTGCACTAGGATTGAGATAGTTGGTCCATCGGAAACAGGCTGAGTAATTTTAGGTACCTCGTTGGTTTTATCACCAGCTTTAGACGAATCTTCTATTTTATTTTCGTCA